>NW_019416874.1:1554145-1564351 GCF_000390285.2 Anoplophora glabripennis
CATAAACATGACACTACCCCCGGGGTTTACACAGACGAGCCGGCGAAGCAAGAAGAGCGCCAGAAGAAAGGGCCCTAGCCGGCGGGGCCCAGCCAGGACAAAAGGAGGTCCCACAAAGCGCCTACACCGGCCGCATTTGCGGTCGGGGTAGACGACGGATGGGGCCCACCTACGAAGGCTGTCCAGGCCTACACGAGATGAGGCAGGATAAAGAGGGATAATCCCCCTCGATCCCAAATCATTGAGGCCAATTTCTAGCCATAGAATAATGGCAGTTGATAACAATAAAAATAATGCTTTTGTAGTTGTGTGTCACACATTATTTTATTATAGTTGTTTTCGTTCATTGATTCCTCTGTTTGAGCTAAAGTAATTGGGGAATTATTTCGGCAGAGAATAGTTTATTGGAACTAGTTCCTTTACTAACTACGCACCTCTAGTCATGTTTCGCCCATCTATTTTCTCAGTTCACACCGAGTACAAAAGTGCAAATAAATTGGAAACGCTGTAAGTTTTAAGGAACACACCTTACACTTGACACTGTCAAATTACAACTGCCGGTTGTGCAGTTTTCTGAAATCTAAAAATAGTGTTTATTTTTAATAATATTTAAACATTTTTTTTCTAAGCCCTGATGAAATGGCATCGGCTTTAGAACAATTTGTCAATACTGTGAGAACGCTTTCTTCACATGGTTAATTTTGTGAAATATCATATTTGAAAATATTTTTTAAGGTTATATTTTTAGGGAACTTCAGGGAACTTTGTGAATATTTAAATAAGTCTAGTGAAGTTCTTTTGAAAAATACTCAACACCTAGATAATGTACTAGAAACATTGGATATACAACAGCATTCTTTAGGCATTCTTGCTGTGTTGTGTGCTAAATTTAGTGCACCGATTACAAATAGCTCACAAGACAATCGTTTCTCTCAAACACAAGACTTTATTTTGGGGTGCAACGGGGAACAAATTAGATTTGCGCCAGATTCATGTAAATATTAGTGTGTATTTATATCTGAACTGACATACTACCGCAATGTGATATATAATAATTTAAAATTAACGTGTTGCAGTTTTTTCATTTTAAATTTTTTTACTTGCAATTCTCTGCAAATCTTAAACTTTTTATTGTAAAATGGAAGTAGAAAATTAACCGATAAATATATTAATTATTATTAAGCTCTGCAAATATTAAATCATGTTTTTGTAAAAATAACATAATTCATGTCGGGAAGAAACAAACAGCTAGATATAGCTTTTACATTGTGCTGATATGTTTTTTTTGTAAATATAATTTAAAGATGAGGTATTTTATAATGTTTGAATTAATATTTTCTCTTAGTTGCAGAATTATGTCATTCTCTAACGAATTATTTAGTTGAACAAAGACAACCTTTGAAGGGAATAATTCTTTTACAAAAGGCAATTTCTAAGTTACGCTTATTTGACTCGCAGCTAACGTCAATTCATTCAGACCTCTGTCAGCTATGTTTATTGGCTAAATGCTTTAAACCTGCTTTAGAACTATTAGATACAGATATTACTGGAATATGTCAAGAGGTAACCCATTTCTATATATAAAAAACATTCACTCATCTCTATCATTTTATAGATCTCACATAATCCGAATGGGCCTCATTTTGACGCCAAATACTTTTTATTATATTACTACTATGGAGGAATGATATACTTAGCAGTACGTAATTTGGATCGAGCCTTGTATTTTTTTGAAGTAGCAATAACAACACCATCACATGCAGTCTCGCATATTATGTTAGAAGCATATAAAAAATATATTTTAGTGTCTTTGTTATTACATGGAAAGGTATGTCCCTAGTTTCCATTTTTAATGCAAAATTAAAAAAGTATCCCTGTATAACGTAATTATTTAATTAAGTTTTCTTTTTAGATTCAAGTTATACCGAAATATGCCTCACAAGTCGTTACAAGGTTTATAAAGCCATTATCGCAGCCTTACCATGATTTAGCAAATGCCTTTACCTCTAATAATACAGCAGAATTAAATACTGTACTTAATAAGCATTCAGAGGTAAGAAATTATATATTTTTAATATGTCACATTTCAACAATATTACTTACTTCTAGGCATTCACTAGAGACCACAATCTTGGTCTTGTAAAACAAGTGTCATCCGTTCTATACAAAAAAAATATACAGAGGTTGACGAAAACATTTTTAACACTTAGTCTATCGGATGTTGCAAGTAGGGTAGGTCTGTCGAGTCCAACAGACGCTGAACGGCATATTTTGCACATGGTGAGTTTATTTATTTATTTTTTCCGTTTAATCAAACGTTTTGTGTTTAATTCAGAACACGTCACATTTTTTATTACATTTGAGTCGAAAAACGCAAAAAATACATTAATATCTGTAAAGTTCTTGAAGCTCTTATTAGCAAAACTTAAATTTGTATATGTTGCTTGCACAATTAATTAAACCATCACTTAAAATGTAAGTTTTTCAATAAAGGTGTCTGCATCTTTAGTATATTTGAGAATATGCAGTGCAATGTTATTTCATTAATATAAGGAAATATTTAAACTTTTGAATGTTAAATGGAAGATTGTTATTATAATCACACCATTTTTGACAAGTTCATTTATAATTTCTCACAGTGTAATACCGAATAAACGGGAAATAAATCTTGACATTATCGACCTTTAGGAAAATGTTAACTTCCATGTCTACTGTATCATTAATGAAAAAAGAAATTAAAAAGAGAACCTAGGATAGAGCCTTGTAGTACTCCAGAAACAACCTGAATTTTGACAGAAATGACAACATTCTACAAATAATTTTCTCTTTGAATGGTCGTGGAAAAAAGTTAAAAATAAGAAGAGACTAAACCTGAAGTTTGTTTAGTAAAATATACAGGGTGATTCAAAAAACCGCTGACAGACTTCTAGAGTAGGTAACACATGAAAAATGAAGACAAATGCCTCCTTAACGAGATACACGGCATCAAAGTTTCTGTAAAATTAAACATCGTCAGCAATAATTCCAAAATGCCTGAACATTTCTATTTCAAATTTGCTATGGATAGTTAGCACCTTAAGACCAATGCTTGATGTACTGCTCAAAATTTTATGAGCAACAGTGTTGTAGAGACGGGGTCAAGGTGACCCCTTTTTTTAAAATATTTTCTATGCCACTGCTAATTTTGTCAAACGTGTACTATAAGGCTTGCTGAATTCGATGTCATCATTCATCAATCGAATTTACTGGAGTTACATAAATCAGCTCCTTAACATGACCCCAAGTGTGTAAATCCAGAGGATTTAAGTCCGGTGAACGGGCGGGCCACTGGATTAGACCACCATGTCCAGTCCACCATCTAGAGTATGTCATATTTAAATAAGCTCTTACTTGTCGAGCGAAATGTGCCGAAGCACCGTCATGATGGAACCAAAGGCTCCTCCGCACATCCATCGGTACTTCATCTAATAAGCTGTTCAAATAATTCATTAAAAAATTAAGGTGAGACTGGCCATCTGGTATATTTGGTAGCCTAAAGGGACCAATGAGCGTGTCACCAATACTACCAGCATGAGCGTTAATTGAAAACTCATGCTGAAATTTTGTTATTCGAATGACATGAAGATTTCCGTCGCTCCATAAATGATTATTGTGGAAGTTAATTATTCCTCGTCTCGTAAACGATGCTTCATCTGTGAATAAGATATTCGCGGGAAAATTGGAATTCTCTTCAAGCCTGCCAAGCAGCCATCGTGACCACTCTAGTCTTGGTGGGTAATCTTGAGGTAGTAAATGTTGAACACGTTGAAAGTGATAAGGGTGCATTTGTTGTTTGCGAAGTGTTCTCCAAGCAGATGACTGTGATATGTTTAAATTTGTCGGGTACTTAACATATTATTATTTTTTATTGCTGTCGGGACCATTTCCTCAGGTTCCGAAGTTCTAGCATAACGCCGTCGTCCAGAATAAATTTTGATAGCTTTTAATTTACCCGTTTCTCTTAATCTTCTATCGATATTATCAAACATTTGCCGATTTGGTGTACTTCGTGCAGGAAACATTTTTCTGTACCGTCTAACTACATCACGGGAAACAAAATTTGCTAGCCCATAACATAGATGCATATCTGTCATCTCTTCAAATGAATATTCGTAATTCATACTATTATTGAAAATAGTGATGTAGCTGAAGTAATCTAAATAACCGTAAAAATGACAAAAAGATGCTTATAAGACTTAACTCACTTGTACACTTATTATTGACATTAGTGACAGCCGATGTTTAATTTTATTTTGAATAGCACAAGCCTACTATGTGAAACTAAAATGAATGAAAATAAAATTGGATTCACAAATTTTCTACAAACGTGTTTTTCTTAAAAATGGTCGCAAGAGACCAATTCGACAGACAATTAAACACTTTACACGAAAATAGTGCCCGTTTAACAAAATTAGCAGTGGTGTAGAAAATATTTTTAAAAAAGGGTCACGTTTACCCCGTCTCCCTTTTTGTCTTAATTTTTCATGTACTACCTACCCTAGAAGTCTGTCGGCGGTTTTTTGAATCACCCTGTAGAAGTCGACCAGATTGTTTACATCTAAGTGTTCTGATGGTAATTAAATAATAAGGCCCCGATTTGTAGATATAAATTTTCGGTGTATAATATTGGTAAATTACATTTAATCTGGTTCTATTGAACTTGAATCGTAAGAAAACGAAAACATCTCGTATAATAAGTATATTATTTGATAGTCATGGAAAAATATATATGTATTTAGCAAGAGAACCAAACCAATCATATTTTTTGCTTATTTTAGATTGAAAATCAGGAAATATATGCAACCATAAACCAAAAAGACGGTATGGTTGTATTTAGAGACGTACCCGATAAATACAGCGGCCCGGAAGTATTGAAAGGTTTAGAAGAGCAGTTAACTTTATGTATGGAATTAGATAAACAAATTTTGGCTATGGATGAAGAAATTCAAGTTAATCCTCAGTACGTTAAAAAGTCTTCGGGATTACAAGATGAAGAGCAACCTAGTAAAAGTACCTATGCTATGTAAAAACACATTTGTAGTCTTATATATTTTTTAATGTTATTGTTTTAAGATTCAGTAATACAATAAATAAATTATTGTTTCCGCTGGTCGTATATTGAAATAAATCAAATTGTGTATAAACGAGATATTTTTTCATGTTTTTGTAACACCAAGCAATGTATGTAATTTGGCTTCATTTCTAATTAAAATTTATTTATAATTGCTCCATAGTTAGTTATATTTATTTTAGTATTATTTTTCTTGTTTTTAATAAGGTTTGAGACACACGACATTTCTTTGTAATATTTATATAATAAATAAAACGTTCACGATCATCATGTTAGCAAATCCTATATTTTACAATTATTTATATTTACTTCATATTGCGTTTTAGTTTTTTCGATACGATGCAAGTTGCGACCTTCCCCGAAACCAGTAAAACCAGTATCAGAAATTAAAATTTTCAAATACAGATTCTACATATTACCAAAAACATATCCGTAAATTTTATTGCTGCCTCAAAAACTTTGAAATATACAAATTCCATTCTACTCAAGCCAGATTAAGCCTGGCGTTTTATAAACGAGAATTCGCCCTTTTAGTAAGACAGTGGTAGAACATGAAAATTCATACAAGTGACGGTGTCCATTAGCGTAATTCAGAATTAAAACAACTCGTAGCACCCCATAACAATTGGTGCAAAGGTTTCTTTAATCAGTAACATAACGGTTAAATTTTTATTATTAGGATTATTTTCCGTGCGACACTTAATATCCAATACAATCTTATATGCAAATACGTCTGACCCTGAGAGACAAAAAAATCCTAAGACGACTACTGTGTCTATCTCATCTGTTCGACGGTATCAAAACTGTAGAAATGTTGAAATACGAGGATCACAGGAAACATGATTGCCCATGTAAACAACGAAAAATATATCTTTCCTGTTTTGTCGAGAGTTTTACAAAAAGTACTTAATATTTGTGATTTAATCACATATTAATAGTTTCTTGAAAGTATTTTGCAGGGTGTGATTGTGTTTATAGTGCCATATGTGATTTTCTGTATGTCTAACAGGCGTGTAAAGATTAGAAAATGTAACGATAAACATAAGAGGTAAAAATATGCTATTATCCTTAATCTGAATGTATCGTCTGTTTGAAAACTGTCTTATACCCTTCTGAAAACTTGTGTAATAAGTACAGTGAAGAGATATTTTTTTTAAAAGCTGCTAGTAATTCACTGAAAATTACGCACTAAAACGCCCCCCTTAAACAAACGTCACCAGTGCAGAATATCCTCACGTTTTCAATAAAACAGGTTAACAATTTTAAAGTAAATAATTTTTAATACTGAGTATGTATGTTGTGATAAATTTCTCAACTCCAAAAAATTTAAGGAAATTGAACTGTTAACTGGTCCTATTTTATATCCGACCTTGTGTACACTTCGTATTATTCAAGAAAATACAGCTTATTGGTTTTAAATTACCCCTCACAATGTTTTCAAAGACAAGTACTAGGTAGATCAAAAAGTAAAGGTACCTTTTTATGTAAACTTTTTTCTCAAAAAGGGTAATAAATGAGATATAGAGACACGCTTTAAAGGGTGACAGTAGTCAGCATAATTTTTGCAGCACATCAAAAGTTTTCAAAGTTATCTAATATTTTAAACATTTACACTTAGATCATCTGCACACTAATTTATGGAGTATTTGAATCCCGTATGTTGTATAAAGCATAGTTTAAGAAATTCAGGTATATACAGGGTGTTAATTAAGTATGTACAATAAATTCAACAGACGATTATTTGGGTGATTTTAAGAAAAAAAGTTCATATAAACATTGGTCCGCAGATGCTTCGTTTTCAAGATACAGGGTGTTAAACTAATGTAAAAAAAAATTTAATTAACACCCTGTATAAATGCGCTTGTAAATTATAAATACTGACTATATATGCTTTGAAATGATATACATTTCGAACAATTTCCGTAAAACAAATATTTTAGTCTTTTGAAAAAATTTTTAATTTACTTTCAGTGAAGGAAATAAACAGCTAGACTTTCAATATATAATTTGAAAATTGAAATGGGTATTTTACAATTTTTTTGTTTTTAAGCAATAACACTAAGTATATAAGATAAAGTTTCGTTTTACAAATGTAACTGCATATATGTTATGCCAATGGTATTCAACCAATTTTCTTTACGGATCCCTTCAAAAATTTGTATATTCAAATACCCCCTTATCTTAAATCTTAGTATAATTAGTGTTAGATATTAGTTACCAGCAGGTAATTTTTTTTTTAATTATTTTGTGCCCAACTGCCTACGTTACCATTAGTACATACAACATTTAGACATAGATTAATTAATGGTAAATGAAACACAGATTTTTAATACATGACTGGAGATTATAGTAAGTGCGAAAATAAAAAAGCTTCTGGATTAGGCTAGGTGGGGTTTTTAGTTTTTAAACGAATAAATACAAAAGCATATAATTTTGTGCAATAATTTTAAATTAATGGAATTGTTTAATCATTAATTAACTTCATTTTTTTTGTCTCTAAGTATCTATCTTGAGAGATCCCTTTGCGTATGCCTTATCTTCATATACGCCTACTTAGGTGTACGCCGGTACGCGTAACTCTGGTTGAATACCATTGTATTATGCTGTATTTGTTGAAATCGGTTCTATTTGTGAAAATTGAGCAAGACTACCATTTTTATTTAATAGACAAGAAATAATATTTTTCACAAATTAAAAAATAAGGTAAAAGTAAAAAGTTGCAAGTAAAATAATGAGATACCACCCATTGCAAAGTATGCAATGCCTTAAATGCCACAAAAAAATATGGCACCTATCATCTGCTCCCTTTAGAAGGATATTCAAATTATTATTTTTGGGAAAATGTATATAAAAAATTACTCGTTTTTTATAATCCTGAAAATGTCGGAACCTGCCTGTATAAATAGAAATGAGATTCGCTTGATAAAAATTAGAGAAAATTTACAACAAATTTAGGAGTTGAACGTTTTTCTAATAAGTGTTTTCAAGGATTCAAAGAGCATAGTATAAACAATAAAATGGGATCGTAAATTCTCATACAGCCGTTATAGGATTAATAGATTACTTTTATATTTGATATCATTTTAATAGGCGTTGTGTATTTACAAGATTTACATTTGCTATTTACTTAGTTAAAAAACATTAACAGAAATCCTATCTGATATGCTCTTTAGATAATTTATATGTAGTCATCTCTTTGAAATGAATAAAATCTAGTAAAACTTTGCACTAACCATTTGTATTAATAGAGAATATTCTACTACCCAAAAATATAGTTACACTTAAAAATTATTAACTAAAAATCAAAAGCTTTTTTTTGAGACACTTGATAAAATATTTGGACATCGGACTGAACAAATCTTTTACAAAAAGGATCTGGATACTATTCACAAAATTTTGATTGAACATGTAAGGTATTGTACCTAGTAGCTTTAGGTGATGCAGTAAGAGATTATATTATTTAAGAACTTTGTATTTTAGTCACATAGTTTATTACACTATTGTTAAAAATGACAAAAACTATATCTATATCATTCATACTTACTAAAGTAATATATAAAACAAATATATATACATAATATTACAAATGGAATGTATTATCACTATCACTAATACAAAATTATCGTACCTACGCCACCATTTTGAATTTTAAATAATCTAAAATGTATAAATATAATTAATAATTTTACTTAAAATATGGCTAAGAAATAAATATTTTTTATGAACTAAATAACATTAATACTGCTTAAGTGATTTGTTTTGGTTTTTTAATTATTAACCCTGACAAATTTATGAAACTAGATAACAATAAACAATAAAAACCAACAATAATATAAATTTTATGTGATTGTAATTTGTTAAAAAACAAGTTACAATCATATCATTTTAAAAATGAACGTGCTTCTTAATTTTAAGGATCAACTTAAATTTTATGCTACTTGCCTTATACTTGTATTAAATATCAGGCAAATATTAAATGATTAAAAGCAAATTACCAGAATTTAACCAGTTACTCCTTATAATTTAAGAAAATTATGTGTTAAACAATTATATTAAAAAATATTTAAAATCATAATTTTTGCATATAAAGCTGTATATCTTTTAATATTCTATCTACTGGATTTTTATTCTTTCCATCGATATATTTAACATCTTTTACTGTGTTTTTAACTTCATCTAAATGATTGAGATGTTCAGGCCAAGCACATTTTTCAAAATAGCCAGGACAGTCTGGTGGATCATACACTCTTTTAAGTCTTCTATTAAGGCACTCTTCTTTGTCAAGAGTGAAATAATATTTTAAATCGAATATGTCCTGCATCGGTTTATAATTAAATACAGAAAATCCTTCAATAATCAATATATTTAATTTTGCTTCTTCCATTTTGTTTCGAACAATATTAAGAATATTTGCCGAACATTGTACACCATTAGTACCAAAAACAATTTTATCTGTATAATCAACTCGTTTAAAATTATTTATGCTAATAAAATGTAGAATATCTTTATACATTTTTTCCATATCCAGAGATGTGATTACATCAAAATTTATGTGATTTAATTCTGGAATCCATATATGTCGAGGATCTTCTAGATCTAGGATAAAATAATCATCCTGGGAAACCACTGTCGTATTTGGTAGAAGATCTTTTAATTTCGTAGCTGTTGTCGTTTTTCCTCCACAAGTTACTCCACTAATCCCAATTATTAATAAAAGGTTTTCTTTAGAGTATTTTGACATTTTTATACATATGTATATAACTTATGCTCACTTCTCAACTGCGTATAATCTAAACTAGATCAATTCGATAGCTTACCATGTTTTTGAAAAATTTTTTAAATATTACGTAATGCAATAACTAGGGATTTCCCAATTCATGCTTTTCCATGAAATTTCAACATCCGCGCCGAACCGAGAATATTTTATTATGTCATAGCTTAGAGGTTAAAGAGTTAGAGGTTAGAGGTTATACCACACAAAACATGTTTCACACTACAGTACGCCATTATTCTATGGCTAGAAATTGGCCTCAATGATTTGGGATCGAGGGGGATTATCCCTCTTTATCCTGCCTCATCTCGTGTAGGCCTGGACA
>NW_019416875.1:0-1681 GCF_000390285.2 Anoplophora glabripennis
GATAATTTAATCAGTTGTTACAAGAAATAAATACATAAAACCACTCTTAAAGATGAAACGTAATTCCTTTTGGTTTTAAACGCCTTATGTTAAAGCACCCCCTCACAGCACACGACATAAAAAAATCAGTCAACCATAAACGTTTTCCTCAGTGTAGAAACGATGTATTGAATTTTAAAAAACCTCCAAAGCGCTTTGCCGTCCCAGGTGTAAATTATATGTTTATAAGTAAATTTTAACTAATAAATAATTCACGAAACTTAACCTTACTCATCAGAAATCAAAACAAAACAAAATTCATGTTCAAAATGGCGGCATTGGTAGTGTCCCTCGAAAATAGGATGCGCAGAAGTCAATGAACCTTCTCCCTACTCTATATCTCTGCTCGTGACTAGGCGGGATGTTCATTTTAAAACAGTTACTGTCGATTCATGAAAACAAAATGAGCTTAAGGCAACCTAACCTATTTATTAAGCTGAAACATTTGAAGGAAGCATTTCCATATACAGAAATAGCACTCAAAAGAATAGAAAATTATCTAGGTTCCTGTATAAGCGAAGGACTTTTATACAGTTTAGCCATGCTTAATATATGGTAGAAGCTGACTTAATAAAATCCATTAATGGGATCATTCAGTAAATTTTCAAAAACGTTCTTATTATGTACATACAAAGTATTGCTCATGATTAGGCGATCCTGAAAATTTCAACTCAATCCGTTGAACGATTTTCAAACTATATGATTTTTAAAATGCGAATATTTGTCTCAGCCGTGGCAATGCAATGACGTCACCGCATGGGACGGTCAGCCGGCTGGCGTGCTGCGTAGCAGTT
Organism: Anoplophora glabripennis; assembly: GCF_000390285.2. Lineage (NCBI taxonomy): Eukaryota > Metazoa > Arthropoda > Insecta > Coleoptera > Cerambycidae > Anoplophora > Anoplophora glabripennis. Next base: position 834 of record NW_019416875.1, read on the forward strand.
AGGCGCGCGTACGCTACTTCCAGATGAGTTTCTGCATCTGCAGAATGTTTTAGCGTATGTGCATATTAAATTTAAAACATGGAAGCAAATTTCGTAAAAGTAGATTCTTCTAATTTGCCAGAACTAGGTGTGTTAATGGTTATGATTTTTTTAAATAAAAACCACGACTTTATCAGTGCTTAGGTGAGAGTTGTGAAAATGCAAAGGTACGTTTCAATAACGTGTAAAGCTTCTATAAAGTACGTTTGTACCGAAAATTTGATGTTTTTGTACAATAAGGATAGTAAATAAGAATAAGGATTTTACGTTTATTTGGACGAAACCGTTTCTGTCAGTTTTCAAAGATTTACCTAATCAATTGCAAAATTGTTATTACTATTTTTCCCATGGAAACTACATAAAATCTTACCTAATATCTTATAATAGCTATTTACCTACGACCACTACTGTAAGTACTTAAAAACACACTGTCTGCGATCAATGTAAGATTCCTATTACGTACGGTAAAAAAAACGCACAGTTTTCCTAGCAACTGCCTAGCAACGGCCAATACAATACTGTTTGTATTTACCGTTGCTAGGCGGTTACTAGGAAAACTGTACGATTTTTTTACCAAGTTGTGCGATTTTTTTACCGTACGACGTAATAGGAATCTTGCATTGATCGCAGACGGTATGTTTTTAAGTATTTAAAGTAGTGGTCGTAGGTAAAGTATAGTACGTAATACGTGGTGTAATGCAATTACGCACTCATAGAATTACGCACTCGCCGCTACGCGGCGTCGTGCGTAACTTTTCCATTCGTGCGTAAAATGCTTTTTACAACACTTATTACGTAATATACTATTA
>NW_019416875.1:2371-5090 GCF_000390285.2 Anoplophora glabripennis
GGTCTAGGAAAATTCACTTTTTTAATTTTTTTTTTATATGTACAGCACTGAATTGAAAATATTTAGTGGTTTACACGATAAAATTTAAAAAAACCGACTCTTTGTAGCAGAACAATATAATATTATAGCTAAATCAAGGAAGCATCTGACAGTAGTGATTAATGACTCATTAATCACTGCCGTGATTAATGGGTATTAATAAGGTCGAGCAAACAGACGTATAATGGGTACATTATACAATAGTCGTGGATAAATATATTTATAATAATATTTTTCCATGGTCGGGAGTAGAAATCAGTTGCTATGACATCAAAATTAAAGCAGAAGTAGTCGATTATTCCCAAGGGAGTGTAATGCTCCCAAGGGAGTTTACATTATGGAGAACGTTCTTCATGCAAAAGAAAGATAATATTGAAATTATTTATTGACATTTAAATTAAATGTTACATTTGTACAATTTTCAAAATTAATATTAGAAGGAATATTACTTTCGCTTACATTTACAGTTTTTGTGATTGCGTTAGTAGTGGTACCTACTAAAACCTGATTAGCAATTTTGGTCTTATTTTCAATGGAGTTCTCGACATAACCCTCAGCGACTGTCGTTGATTTCCAACCAGCATGACGCTTTATTGTCGTGATATCCACACCAGCATCTGCCAGTAATGTCGCTGAAGATCTTCGTAAGCAGTGACCAGTATAACATGCAGCATCAGGTAATTTTAAATACGAAGCTATTACACTCGGAATTTTTCCCATGGTATTCTTGCCAACTGGCTGCGAACTAATTTTCCTGCTTTGTAATACAAAAAAAGGCGCTTATGCTTGACGTGGGGAGGACGAAGGGACAGGTATTTTCGAAAGAATTCAAGCATATTTCCCACATCGGTAACCACAAAGGTTCGTGGAATCTTTGTCTTAGTGTTTGGAATTTTTACAATCAAGGAAGAGCCTACATCCTCAATATCATCTACAGTTAAATTGACTAGTTCATCAGTTCGACAAGCTCCGGCAATCCTCAGAATTAATCCAACATATAAAAAATCAAAATACTTAATAATTGAAATACCTAACAACAAAAGTAATCTTACCTTAATCATTAAAAATTCTTTGTCATCTGCACTTGATAGAAAACGGTCGATTTCACCCTTTGTCAATATTTTCGATTTTTTCGCTTGATATCCGTCACCGGTTCTTTTCAAAAATGCGATCAGCTTGGGGAATTTGCTTATATCTATGTTGTCGTAAATTATCAAGCATGACTTAACCATAGAATATTGCGCCCATAATGTGGAAGACTTGTAATTTTTTGCATTTTCACTGAAGTATGCCAACAAAACATTCTCGCTGTATACTTGAACATTTTCTCGGCGCACCACTTTTTGAACCGATTGTAGGCTATATCGTATAAAGATCTTGACTTCGTAGGCAGCAAATTGCTTATTGCAATATTTGCAGCCTCCACAATCTCTTCTGACTCACAATTATTCATTGTGCACTAAACAAACTTTAAACTAAACCAAACTAGCACCTTAATTTGACAATTCTTTTTGTTTGTTTATTTTGTAGTTATGACAATAAATCAACAACCACTAAATAAATGCTCAAATCCGAATACAATAATTCTGGTGCTACTTACTTCATAATGACAAAATATGTGTTTTTAAGTTAATGAAACCGTGGAAAAAATAGTATATACCATTCGGGAGAGATGCTATTTTGTCCTCGGTGCATTGTAGCCCTCGGGCTTCAAATTGCACCTCTGCCAAAATAACGCATTTCTCTCCCTTATAGTATGTACTATTATTATGTATTTTTATATAAATACTTAGTACCTATAGGTATTTGTATAATATTCACAAAAAAATAAACAATGGAGGGGATACAAACGTGTTTTTTACATACCTAAATTGCGCAGGGTAGTTTTGTTGCTTTCAAAATAAATTATTATTCAAATAAAAAATATTAAAAAAAGACAAATCAAAGTAGAAACTAATAGACTATTGATTTTAGATCCGCACGACAGAATTACAGGGACATTATTATTATTTTCTTAGGTGTCTTCACACTAGTGCTCTCACACTGGGGAACAATACGATATTTGTAATTTTTTCTGTTCTGTGTCTTCCATATTGCTAACAAAATTCGATATCTTAACTTACTCAATTGAAACTTAACAGGCAACTAAAACCCGACACCCCGACTGACTGACAACACACGCAAGCATGCGGCATCGGTTTCCCATGCGGTGACGTCACACCCGCCGGTTCAGCGGAGACTCAGCGCGTCAGTTTATGATTTTTTTTTGGATGACTTGTAGACGATATAAAATTCTAATTTTTTTGCAGAGAACCTTAAAATTGCAATATCTTTCCGTTAAGCAAATAAAAAAATTTGTTGTATGAGCCCATTATGATAGGCATTGACGAATTTGTCAACCAATTTGTGCACCGAGAAAAAATGTAAATATTTAATAAATTATGTTTATTCTTTTGAAGGGTATTTTTTCTTTAATAAAAGATTTTTGCTTCTTTTCGTTATGGTTCAACAGACCTTTAGGCCCAGGGCGCCAAATCTTAAAATACGCCACTGCTCGTGTACCATTGTTTCACATCTCTCCCGACAATGCAATATTACTATGCGGCTATTGAAGCCTAGCTTTTAAACACAATTACTTGTAAACAAAGAAATAAAATTATCTTAATTGTATATATATATA
>NW_019416875.1:5302-104647 GCF_000390285.2 Anoplophora glabripennis
AAAAAAGAAATTTCATACAAAAGGCGAAGTTATAGCCTCATGGCTACTCTTTCACTTAACCCTATAAAGAGAGATACACAAATGAGAAATTTGGAAGTAATACGTACAAAAAGGCACAATCACGTATTTTAAAATCCATAAGTATAACAGTATATATTTAAAAATACAAACAAACAAAGTAAACTGTTAATTAAAATAAAATATATTCAGTTAATTATACAAATGAAGTTGCAAAAGAAAGATACTAGACAAAAGCATATGCATGTGCCAGTGCGCCAGGCACTCCACTAATAACGTTTTTTTTTTTAATTTCTGCGGAATGCAGTTGCTGAAAGTTTTTTAAAAGACCTGTCTAAAGAATTATAACTGTAGACGGCGTTGTAAGAAAACGACCTTTGAAATCCAGCTTAAGATGGTAAGATTGAATGCGCTCCGTACATTAACTTCATGAATATTATTTCGGGTAATAAGTTTGTTCTTTAGATAAACTGGTGAGGAGGTTGCGAGTAACTTGTAAATGGTTTGTTTTACCAGTTTCGAGCAATACCCTTTTATGTAGAAATCTATAGAAATTAATTTTATGTAGCCGCTTGGTGCAAAAAGTCGATAATAAAAATTAAAATAAGGTCATTGTTTTTTTCCCATCATTTGTACCAAAGGATGAGCACATTATTGTTGAATGATTTAAAGTGAACAAATATCGCTACGTCTGCCGTTGCAAACCGGCAGCGTTTGGCCGGAGGCGGCTACTCAAATTTGTCTTTTTTTCAAAAACTCCTTGATTTGTACTACCTGCAGATTATGAAATTCGGCTTTAGGAATACAATTTTGACCACAAAAGTGAAATGGCAGACAATAAAGTCGTTAGCGTTTCTTAATTACAGCCAATAATAGGTTCCGGCGTGAACATCCTAGCGGTCTATGATAGGCCAGGACAATAAGCTGGGAAATGACCATTTCGCGACTTATTGTTTCGGAAAGCTGAATTTATCACTATAGATGTTAAATATTATGTACAATAATATATTAGTTTCCACAGTCATAAAAATGGGGGGAAGATTATTTACAGGGTGGTTAATTATATAATTTTTACGTAAATTCAACTTTTTCCGTTCATTTCCACGAGAAGACAGTAAAGTACTTTTTTTCGTCTTCAAAAGACATACAAAACAGGCCCTCGAGCGTCAAAAAATATTGATTAGATCAAAAGTTATAAACAGAAGAAGTTTATTTATGACTTTTGAATTAAACATTTAATTATTACCAGAACGTTTTGACATCGCACCCTCTCATTCCTTATCACTGTCTAATAACTCACACGAAATCTGGATTAGGTAAGTTGATTAGTTTACAAGTTATGGCCTTATAAATAAATTAACTAATTATTAGTCTGGATGATCCCGAGTATCTTCTACAATCGCACTGATTTTTTCATGGTAGATAATACATTAAAATCTATATTTTTTTTTAATTTCAAATTTGCAACCTTGATTTTTTTTATTTTTTAGCCTTAGTTGCAAAATGAAATATACGCCGCACGAGCGTGGTATAGTTATATATTATTACATATTCGGAAAGCTTATGGAAAGAGCTTTAAGTTAAAAAAAAGGGTTAAGATTCGTTGAAAAACAACGGAGTTACAGACTGTCAAAGTTGACGGCCTATTGTTAAACAAATTAGGTTGGTAGCAGCAAAAAAAATACTGTCATAACCGGCAACCCGAGTACTTTCCCAGATAAAAATATTTTATTTGTGAAAGTATGTTAAGTGCATAAGAAATATTGTCAAAAGTCAGTGGGTCGCTTGATTTTCGGCGAGCCGTGGCGCGGCGGAAGGGTGGGGGAAGCGAACGACAGCGAGTCCGAAGAAAATGACAATAATATTCATAGTCCTGCCGTTAAATAAGAGAAATTCGCTTGAAAATAATATATTTGACAGTCTGTAACTCCGGTGGTTTTGAACGGATCTTGACGGCTAGTTTTGTAGGCCTTTTGAAGACGAAAAAAAAGTACTCTACTGCTTTCTCGCGGAAATGAATGGAAAAAAGTTATAAGTGAGAAACGTAATATTTAATATCTATAGTGATGAAATTCAGCTTGCCGAAACAACAAGTCGCGTCCAACTCTATATTTTCTGGCCGAGTGCAAGCGAGATGGGTTCAGGCTCGCAAACGCGCAACGGACGGAGAAGGATATATTATTCGATTTAATTAATTGGACGCATGATTAGTGGCTCTGTATAGATTTGTATAAAAATAAATATAAGCAAACATATTTCAAACATTTGAGCGGTCGGTAACCGCATGGTTTAAGGCGTCAGTACTTAAATCGATGTGCTAATTCTGCCCGGGTTCGATTCCCGCGGCCGGTAGACCGTAGATTAGCTATGCTTGCACGGAGGATTAGCACCCTCTGTACAGGTATGGTAGGGTGAAAAATGTTGGCTTGGGTCAATGTGAGAGATTGACACCGGTTGGCATTTGACCACCCCCCCTAATTAATGAGATTTTAAGATAAGTCGTTCCTGGGCGCAAATGCGGCCTGCTTAATAATAATAATATGCCGCCTCCTCTCCCGCACAAGTCTTCGACTTCTGGGCTAATTCTCGTGGTTAGAATGAGGAGTAGGGATATTATTATTATATATTTTATTGAAACTTAAGATTCAGTAATAAGAAAACTGAACATTATACACTCTGAAATAAAAAATATGAAAATTCTGCCGCTTTTAGTGACACTTTGTTTTAATCGGTAGTGTGTACACATTTCATTCTTTTCTAATGGTGTGTCTATAAACTTGTCATGCTGCATCTTTTAACTTATAATCGTCTATCTAAAATAAGTTAAAACTTATACCATTACGAAAGCCATACCACAGCAAATAAAACAATCAGCAGTCTAGCTGTAGTTGGCGGGAACGATACGCGCATCCCCTCGGTCAGGCCGCCATTTGAGGCTAGAACTTGTCAGAAACGGCAGTGGCGTGGTCAGTCTTACCATTTGATGTTCACTGTGTTCAGAGTCGGCGAGTGATTTTTTATGTGTTATTATCAGAGAGCGGACAATTTGTGACTTTAACCTTGAACATAGATATGTCATTCATAAACCTAGATACATTACCCATGACGCAGTGGCGTGTCGGGTATGCATCGGAAATTTACGTGATAATTCACGAAAATTCCACGGTACATACATTTTTAGGCGTTATAAAATATTTAGAAAATCTGAAATTGTATACTACATATTTATTAAATAAAGTTCGGTTAAAAATAGTGTCGTTCTTTTAATTGGAAATTAGGAGTCAATGTAACGAATAACCTCAGGCGACGCACATGATAGAATAGTCCAACTCACGCTCCATTCATAACAGGGCTGCAATTTGAATTCTGACCAATAGGAATTCGATAAACGCAACCGATGTCGATGGATGGACTAGAGATGGGCGCGAGTGTCATTTCATTTCTTTAGAACTAAATTAACATAATTATTTTCTCGTTATTTAACCTGTTCACATGATTTATGGATTTTAAATAAAGGGTACAAATCTTCGCGAGGATAATACGATATATTTGCTATACATAATAATTATATTTTGCATAGTTTATACACAATACATTTTTGAACGCGTACACATCTCTACCAAAATTTGACCTATTCTTCGGGTTAAAGTCACTAAAGTCTATTCAAGCAAGTCAGACTTGCATTTTTGTGCATAACATACATACGGTACATAAGAGTAAGAATTTATTATACCTTAAAGAACATTAATAGAAATTTTAAAAATATTAATAAAAACAAACTGATAATATGGCGAAATCTTTAAAAATAATGTTTTATCTTTGCATTGTTATTTAAAGTATGCTAAATATTTTTTATGCTGGTTTTTTATTTTATGTATTTATTTATTTTTTTTATTCTTTGTTATTATTACTATGCCTTGGCTAAATTATATTTTGTGGGCATCTTGTGTGTATTTATTGCTTTCTTTTATCTACGTACATACCAATTGCTGTATATGCTGTGACAATGCTGAGTTGTATATTTGGATTTGGATAAATAAATAACAAATGTTATTATGTACGTTATTTTACTCCTTTTGTCCCGACCGTGGTTGGTAAAAAAAATATTAAAGGAAAGTTTCATTCCGATTAACAAACTTAAAATAAACAAAATTCTCTAATAATGTGGCATGTGTTCTGGGATACTTATTTCAACATGAAAGTATTTGATATTTATGTATAAAACTTGTCGTCCTATTCGTATGGGCAGCCCCAGTAAATAACGGCATCTTTAAATTCCAGAACCGTTATTAACACTAACAACCATTAAAAGAACCATGAAATATGAACCATATTAGGGATCCGCATAAATTGTTCTAAATGACTGTTGTAGGAAGCAGCATTTAGTTTTTATTTTTAGTCCAGTAGAAATATGAATGTGACCATCAGTAGGTCGGTAGGTAGAAACTATAAAATTTAAATGGAAATATTATTTTTCTATATTTTATAATATGTACCTATACCTACCTACCTACCTACAATGTAATATGCTTTTTGAAATTATTTATCTTCTCTGTCGCAACAAAAGTAAATGAAATAACTATTAGTGGGTATACCTACCTAGGTAGGTACATTAAAAATGATAATATTAAAAAGGTAAGTAGTTAGTTAGTTAAAAAAGAAAACCGCATCAAATTATTTCAAAAATTTAAACGCTCGTGTGTAATTACTTTTCCTTAATTGTGTGTTTGTTAAGCGGCTTATACATTTTTAGAAAATATGTTTATATAAATATCGATAATACAGTCCTGAACGAGGAGAGTAAAAATTGCAAATATCCCTAATCAGGCCCTGTTCTCTAGCCTCAAATGGCTGTCGGTGACGTCACACACTGAATTTCAATAGATCAAAGGTGCCGCCCGAAACCTAGACTGCTGATTGTTTTATATGCTGTGGCCATACTTCCAGCGTGTGTATTTTTTTCTAAACATTGTTTATTTTAGTATTCCTGCATGACGGCCTAATAAAGCTTTTTATTTTCGTGGCAGCAGAGGGTAAAACAACATTACCATTATTTCGTAGAAAACTCAGATCGATCTATAAATTTTACTAATTTTACTGTTTAAATTTTACTGGCTAGCTGGTTCTGAGGTGCCTGCAAGCTATGAGAGCTTGGGTACTGCACCTCGTAAGAGAGTGAGTGGTTGGCAGCTAATGAGCTGGTTACCCGTAGGAGTCTTCGTCGTAGGCAAGGACTGATCTAGATGGGAAACTTAAGGAGCTTCGGGAGCTAATGAGTTCGAGCGCATGATTTTTGTAAGAAATGTAACTTGGATGGTCATACATGGTAAATTTATTCGAGCGTTACTGACCTGAACGGGCAAGTACATATGGGCAGGCATCCGTCTTCTGCTTAAATAAGTGCAAATGACATAAGTTGACGTTCGGTCACTTCTGAAATTAGTGTTTGGCGTCCCTTGGGTTGGCGGGTGGCTCTCCATCTCTTAGGTCTGGGGCGGCTTCCAAAACCATAGCAGGAAATCACAATCAGCGGGGATTTGCTTTAAAGCAGTTTTTTCTATTTTTCAGTCGCAAATGGAAAGTGTGATGGATTTTGAACTGAAATACAACAGTTCTGTATTTAGAATATTATAATACCTAATAATAAGCAGGAAATCATTTTTCTACTTATTTAAAATAAGCAGGTCGTACTTCGCACCATTACTATTTACAGAAAAAATACTTACCTCTGTTCTATATTCCACGAACGGTATTGATTTCAACTTGTACTTCTACAAAATGTGTCCCTTCACACTACCCTTTAATGTAACTATGACATAGCATTTTACCAGACTACTATAAACATAATACACACATATAATAACTTCCCAGTATTTATGAATCCTCGAAATTCACGAGTACTTAGTTATTTATATGAATACATATCTAAAAGTGAACGAATATTGTCAAATAATATACTTGAATATTAATTACACAAATATTGTATTGAATACTATACTATTAACACATTGTTCTCGAGTAATACCCAGCTTTGTTCGTACTTTATGAACAGGTTAACATCGTTAACATAATCAATAACTGGCAGTTTTCTGATAACAAGTAAACTAAAACACCAAATTTTTTATTTAACCATAAATTTCCCGTTAACCAAGGTATAACAATAATAATCAACCGAAAAATGGATTTTAAACTGTCAAATTTATATCAGTTTATCTTTGGTCTTTCTTGCCTTGATTGACATTTGCTCCGCGTTCCACTTAAGTCAACAATAAGTCAACGACTGCAGTAAATACAGTATCGAGCAAAATATCACTAATTGCGAGCCTAGCGTCCCGATATTTTAGAATGAAATTGCCCCACATCCGAATGACGTCATCGTGATGTCATTGATGTAGATGGTGGAATTGGGTCAAACAGGGTGCGATGCCCCGGTTAGCAGGTTCGAGGCCGCTGCACAGCTTCATTCTAGCTTTTAGACGAATAGCTATCCTAGCAGGCCCGGTGAGCCCCTCTCAAGCGGCCCCGCACCGCGCCCCCCGCCTGCACGCTCCATCTCCCTGACGCCGTTTTATGAATCAAACGTCTATTTATATTTTCAATTATGGGAAATTCTGTAGCTTAAGCCGGTTCCTGCTGGAAGCGTTATCTCGGCCCTGCCGCAGCCCTTTTGACCTGGGTATAGCAACCAGATGGCGGTACATTTAAAAAATATCAAGCAACCAATCATTGTGAAAATTGATGTTTCTAAAATTACCTACAAGAGATGGAAATAATGATTATAACAGTTTAATAGCAGTTAGGGTGGCTACAAGTAGATAATATCTAGTTAACTTATTTAAAAGTAAATATTTAATAATCACATGATAAATGTTCCTTGAAAATCCTACTTAGATCCCTGTTTGAAAATAACAACTAAATTGTATATCCTTTTATGATGAATGATTCATATATGAAATAAACTGCTATCGTATTTCTAAAAACATTCATATTTTTTACCGTTAAATTTCTTTAAATATTATCAAAAATTGTTTACATCAGTGTCATTCAAACAATGGAAAATTTGGATTTGATATTGTAATGTTGACGGGAAACAGATCCGCTGATATCGTCACTTGATATATTTTAAAAATGATAAACAAATGCGAATAACATTTTTTACTTTGACCATTGGTTTTGTAAGTTACACTTCGGAATCCAAAATACCTACTTTTTATGTACAGGGCGATTCACTATATTTTGACCCTTCTTTAACTTTTTTGTTTTAAGAGTTACAAAAAAATGTTAAATATAAAAGTTGCACGATTTTTTATGAGTTTTTCAAAAATGATAGTAGAAAAGCAAATGAAGTCCAAACAAAATGGCACCGGATGTTAACTTTGTTAAGTTAAATGGAACACCCTGTATATTTTTACATATTTGGATAGAACGTTCCCTGTAGAGCATAGCCATATAGGGTTTGTTGGGCCCATCTCTAACAATAAGCAAGATACTTTTAAAAAACGAAAAGGTTTTTTATTAAGAAAATAATACAACTTGTAATTGTTAGACCTATTTCAGGCATTTCTGCCTTTTTTCAAATTACGTAAGGATTTACAGATTTAGTTATAATATATTTTGACAAATCGGACATTGATACGGTCCAAAATGCGCATAGGTAATGTAACGAAATCTCACTAATTAGACCGTAAGAGGTCTAATTACTCATGGACATTATATGGTAGGTCGTGACAGTGACAGGTAGTAATGCCTTGACAACATTGTTATTGATTGGCAGTATGTATTATTATTTAATTAAAATAGGTTACATAGAAGTAGAAAATTATTTAGAATTAAAATAGAGCATGGAGGAGAACTTTGCTCTATTTTAATTCCTATAATATTTAAATTTTCTACTTCTGTGTAATCCATTTTAATTAAATAATAATACAAACTGTCAAACAATAACAATGTTGTCATGACACTACCTGTCACTGTCATGGCATACCATTTAACATTGTCTATGAGTAATTAGGCCTCTCACGGCCTAATTAGTGAGATTTAGTTACAATACCTATACGCAGTTTGGACCAAATCAATGTCCGATCTGTCAAAATATATTATAACTAAATCTGTAAATCCTTACGTAATTGGAAAAAGGCAGAAATGCTTGAAAAAGGTTTAATAATTACAAGATCTTATTTTTTTTTAATAAAAAACTTCTTTTCGTTTTTTATTAGTATCTCGCTTATTGTTAGCGATGGACCCAACAAAACCCTACATCACTATGCTCGACAGGGAACATTCTATCCAAATATGTAAAAATATACAGGGTGTTCCATTTAACTTAACAAAGTTCACTTCCGTGGCCATTTTGTTTGGACTTCATTTGTTTTTCTACTACCATTTTCGAAAAATTCATAAAAACTCGTGCAACTTTTATATTTCACATTTTTTTATAACTCTTAAAACAAAAAGTTAAAGGGGGGGTCAAAATATAGTGAATCACCCTGTACTTTTCCAAGCGCTGGAAAATTTTCTGCGTTCGAAATGTCCAAGGTACCTCGAACCAAATCAGATATAATCTGAAATATTTTAGAAATAATGATATTACAAACAATTGGTAAATTAATAAACAATCAAAATATTAATTAAGAAATTAACAAGGTAATATTGATTTGTTTGCGCTTTTGACACCGTTTCAATGACATGCATGTAATTTTCCTGTCATATACATGGGTGTAATGTTTATAGGTAATTTTGTTATATTAATATTTATTAATATGGAAACAAAAAATCTCTCTGTAGTAGCTGTTTACCTTTGTCAAAGGTGATAAGAGAATCATAAAAATGCCATAAACTTCTTTGAATGACTACTATTGATTGTATTATTTAACAATTTGAATATCTATTAATTATATTTAGGAATAACATGTTTAGTTTTTATTGTGGATTTATTTATTTATCTATTTTAAGGTGTTTATATAAAAATATTTATATGATTTCCTTAATGCCATAGCTAGCAGTAAATAATACTACAGACAATATAGCTTCGCCCAAACTAATTTCGTTAATTAGGTACTATTTTCATTTTTTGGTATTGAAATACTGCAGAAAATATATTTCCAAATAAACGTTAGTACGTTGCGGATTGTAGGTACAGGTAAAACTTTCAATGCAAATGTACGACTTTTCCTTTATTTTTTTTACTGAGATCGGGGATGTTTTCTGGCAACCAAAGGTTTCTAATAATATCTTTTAGGGTTCGTTGACGGGATTCTTCCTCCAAAATAAATTTGCCGGTACTCCTGAAGAACTTTTGCGCACATTATTGTTATTTGAATAATACAGTTTAATTATGTTTTATTTTTCATCATTCTAATTGTTTTGAATTGAAATGGGTAATTCTGATAATGATAAATCCCATGTATTTTTAAAGGAAGATTCGTTTCTGTCACTTTTGTCTGATTGTGTGCAGGAGAGACAGAGTTATGGTGGTTTCTCTCGCTCCGCTGTCTTCAGGAGTCTTTGGGGTTTTCTCAACATCTTTAGGAGGTGGGCGTCTGGTAGACGCGTGGTCTTTTTAGCCTTCGTCATCGAGTTATGACGTCACAACGTATGAAAAAAAAAGAGTTTTTGCTCGTAATTCGGAAATGGTTAAAAATGGTTAGAAATGACTCGAAATATCAAAAAACCTCTCATGATTGGTGATCGAGTGAAAAAAGTCCAAAGTCCGTAGGTCGAAAAGGAATTTGGAACCAACGGTGTGTGACATCATACAATAAAAAAAGCGGTTATAGCTCAGAAACGGTGCGTTGAATCGAAAAAATAATTGAAAAAATCTACCCACACTCTTGGTTTTGATTGTCCCTTCTACGTTGAATGCAAAAGGTCTGAAGTCGGTATGTCGAAAATAAATTTCGGAAACAAGAGGTGTGTGAGGTGATACAGTAAAAAAGGTCTTATAATTCGGAAACGGTGCGTTGAATCGAAAAAATAATTAAAAAAATCTCCCCCACATCAATGGTGCTGATTGTCCGTTCTGCGTTGAATGCAAAAGGTCCGAAGTTCGTATATCGAAAAAAAAAATGTTGTAATCAAGAGGTGTGTGACGTTATACAGTAAAAAGGCAGTATAACTTATAAATAATTAACAAAATCTCCCCACACCTTCGGTTCTGATTGTCCGTTCTGCGTTGAATAGAAAAGGTGCGAAGTCCGTATGTCGAAAACCAAAAAAGTTAGTAAAAAATTACAACAGCAGTATCGTACGCTTTATCTTATTTCTGTAAAGGATCATTGACTGATGATTTGCTGTTTTCTTTTTAATAAATTTCTTATTCAACCACCCCTTGGGGTTCCAACAATTTTATTAAATAAAAAATTAAGGTACTATTCTTAAAGAAGTTTTACATTGTTTAATTTTTGGAACACCTTGTGCCCAAATATGAACACTATCAATGGCATCCTGATATGCAACACTTGTGTCAAAAATTATTTTACCTATTTACAGAAATCAATAACAAGGGAACAGTACCTATCCATCTGAGGATACGCGGTATATTTATTGGTTAGCCACATTTATTTACTGGCACGTTGAAAGCAATTTTTTGTATGATAAAATACAGAATATTCAGTAAAAAATATGTGATTCGCTACATTTTAGCACAATGTGTATAATACAATTTTTTTAAACATAAGTGTAATTATCGTACCAAATTGGAAGTCGACGCCTACGCACAAATCTAAAAACATTAATTGCAAGTTTTTGAATTCTCCCATTCCAAGGTGTTCATCTATATAAAATAAATAATTAATTAGGTAAATTCATAGTTTTAATTGATTTATTTTATTTAGCATTTAACACAAATGTCATTTCCAAACAAAAGATAAGTTCCATGTAACTCTTCAATTACATAATTACATGTATTAATTTTTTTTGGCAGTTATTATTTGGCAACAAAGCCTCTGCTAGAACTGCCTCCTATTACGGAGTAGGAGAGTTACCACGCTAAATTTTATTGCCGGCTAACAAGGCGCTGCATTCTTTTTAGGTTGCCAATTTCCAGCATTTAATGCGGATCTGAAGCGATATGCGATATATTGTCTGTGATAATACCTAATTATTAGAAATATATTCAGTAACAAATTTAATGATCTCTATCATTATTGCAAGTAATATAAATATTTTAATTTGTATGGATGGGACTCATCAAAAAATTTGGACTGTCGAAGAATACCGTGCGTTGATTTAATTTTATATGTTAAGGCCACAGAAACTAGCATGATAAAAAATGTATGTGTTTCGATGTTCAAACATTCAATTCTTTTAGGGTATGCGTTCGAATTTCAACCTAACCTCAAAAAATTGCATGAACCCATTCAAAAACGGAGAATAGTAAGCCCCATCCGTCCTAAACCTCCGACAGATGAGCGATGAGAGCTTTAGGGCCTGTAAATCTAAACTTCAGACTATAATCCTCCTGGGAAACAGATGTGAGATTCACTGTCCTCTACAAAATTGAAAATACACTTTATTTGTTATTAGTTGAAAGAAACTGGTAGATACATACCATGCTTTCTGGCAATTCTATATTTATATATACAAATTCGATGACACTGATTTTTTTTGAGATTATAAAGTGGTTATTCGACCCATAAATGCCCATGTAAAATTTGTAGTACTGACCTCTTTAAAAAACGTACTAGAGAAATGCCACCTCCAGATTTCTATACAATTTGAACATATTGTCGTCGAATAAAATTTCATCTAGCAACATGGCCTCATGTTGGGTGCCATGTCGCGGCATCAGATAGGTCGTTTATCGGTCCTCGGTTGTGACCACACATTGGGCGCCAGGACGCGTATTTTGCTCGGCTCGGCTAGCTCTCGGTGGAGATGAACTGTTTACATCTCTGAGCATCGGGTCATAGACACTGGTCATGGGTACTGTGGGATCGTGTCGATTTGGGTCCTTTTTCACCCTCGGTGTTAGGTCGTCAGACGTTTGCTCGCTGGTAATGGCGTTCCTCGGTATTTCTTGACGTAAGACCTTAAGGTCGCCGATAAGGGAAAACAAAATTTATGATCCTCCGCCATCGTGAGTTCAATATGCTCAGGTGGAGTCCATGATCTAAATTTGAGTGGTTTGTGTGACCTAGAAACCTTTGACCTCAGTGCGTGGAATTTTTTAAATATATTTGGCTCTCGTTGGCGACCTTGGGAGTAGGTAGATGGCACGGGTTGTTGTCGTTGTTTGATGGAACAGAGGACTCTCGGCGTGGTATTTCTCGTCCGGGTTGTTCGATGGTTGAATTTTGGAAACATAGGCGATTTTGAATATATTGCTTCTTGACGATATCGAAGACATACGCTCGTTGGCGTGCTGCCAACATCGATGTTGCGTTCTCCGGATTGATTACGTGTCTATAGACCTGCGCGTGAAGTTTCGAAAGATCCACGATTTTTGCGTATCGGAAACATATGCGAATTATTTAGTAGTTGCTCGCCTTACATTTCATGACAATATATAATGTTTTCACGCATGTTTCCAATGTCCTAACCTATATGTTCAGAGTATTTTATTTTCATTAACCTACGCACGCATTTCTCGTAAAGTTAACTACATAGCTTTTCATCAGAAATAAGCACCATTTGTCGCTATTTCGACCTATTTTTGTTAGAAAAAAATCCTGATCTGATAGCGCAATTCTGATGTCAGATTCGTATTCAGTGGCTCAAAATACATAGAGGAAAAAATACTTAGAAATGTAGTAATGCAGTAATATAAGCTGCTGAAATCGAGGTGTCAAAAGCGGGATCAAGAATTTTATTCAATCGATCTAGGTATTCAAAGTTGGTTCGAATCCCGTTGCAAGGTAGGTAATTACATATTTTTTATACGATTTATTTAGTAAAGAGATAAACGGATTTTTAATTTGAAAATTATAATCAAATAAAATGTAAAGTAAAGGTCCAGGCGTCCAGACCCTAGATTAAACCTTCCTGTGCAACCTTTCAAAGACAAACCGATACCTACTTTAGAATCTGTAAAGTTTACAAAATAGGATGTTTTTCCCTGCATGCTTTTTATATATTTTCATAATAATTTAGGAATTGGAAGATAACGTAGGTTCTAACTTTAGTTCAGCTTCAGTGTAGTCAGTCAGTAATACGTATTCGTCACTGGCGTCTTCTTAGAACCGGGAGATTTAAAACATTTAGACATTAACTTGTTTGTTTTATAATTGCTGATACATAACCCACATTCATTTTTATTAACTTTGTAATTACAATATGAACCACTTTTCGGCGAGGAATCAACATTGAATTGATTTAAAGACTACCAAAGATACAGCGGTGCCTACAATTCCCTATAGACCTTAAATATTTTAGACAAATGGGCCACATAGTTTAATTTCAATGTAACTTTGCTGTACTAGAATCAGTCTCCGTTGTTCTTCGTTAGCGTTCGAACTAGCATCGGCTTTGCAGGTGCAAGATACCAAATTAAATATTATTCTCATCTCCTATTTTATAGCACATAATAGTATATTGGACTACCTTTTTAATATTCTACATGCGAGAAAATAAAAACGCCAAATTTTAATTTTTGTCCAAAAAGTAATTTTGAATCTGGTAGAAATTGTTTTGACATTGTTAAAAGGGGTGTTACAAAAATATGTGGTATTACTTCAGAACCACATCCAACTCATAAATGTAAAGAAAAAAAGAGTTGAAAAATGCTTAATTTTGGAGATACGAGTGTTTAAATTGAAATTCCTGATATTTTTATATACCTACTCAAAACAGCTAAAGGTAAATAAGTGAAAATTTATCATTCTAAAGTAGGATGGTTTTTCGGGTTGTTATGCCGTGGCTTATGTACCTAGTCGCCGTCAGTTGTTCTTGGGTTAGACTCTGTGGGGGCGAGCCCGCTATAAAAATTCCTAGTCCCATCCTGAAGTTTATTTCGGTTCTTGTTGGATCAAGCCACTACGGACGGAACCGCTCCGGCAACAGTGATCCTCTGAGACGTTCCGTTATCACCACTGTAACTTCTAAACATTTCGTTATGTGAATCCGTGGAAAAGCTCTTCAAATAAGATTTTCAAAAATGGCACAAAACATGTCATTAAAATCTTCAATGACGCTATATTTTCTACACGGGTTAAAAAATTATTAAAAACTTATTTGATTTTATTTTATTATAAGAAACTCATAAAGAGTGAATTCTATTCCTACATTTAACATGTATTGTTGACAAAAAATTTGATATTTTGCAAAATTAAATACGTTTTTACCCGAACGAAAGAAATATTTTATATATTTTATATATTTTCTGTGTAGGTCAAGTCTAATAAAAAATATAAAAAAAAATCATTAAGGAAAGNTGTGTAGGTAAAGTCTAGTAAAAAATATAAAAAAAAATCATTAAGGAAAGCTGTTCAGGCTTAAAATATTCCCCTGTTTCATTTGAAAGCAATCGCTCAACTTTTTTTTTTCAATTTCTCTAACATATTTTTTTAAAGAATTGCACCCATCTAAAAAATCATAGCAGGCCATGCGTTTGTGGCAATGGGAAATCAATATTTGTCAAATGATGAACGTTCAGAGCCCTATCCATAAAAAAGTCCCTTTTGTTTTCGGCAGTCTAATTGTACTTAAGGCGTGTTAAAATCAAAAACCAGACACATTGTGTACGGCTGGAGGTATTTTATAAGGTTACATATCATGAGAAGAAATTGTTACTAATATTCATTTCTCTGAGGTTTCTTGGTTCTTTCATATCATGCTTTGTGTTGGAGAAGACATAGAACTGATGATACTATTATTAAAACCAATAATAATTTCAGCTATATTTATAAGACTTCGTAATCCATCTAACTAATTAAGTTGTGGCCAAAGTTATTATATATAAATATACGTACAGTATGTCCACTATTACCGTGAAGAATTTTAACTTTATGTGAAGGGTATTTTGAAAATTAAATATTCTGAAATAAATCCGTTTTTACTTTGTTCTAAAAGTTGTTTTGGTAAACTGGTAAATTAAAAGCCGTTTTATTTAATTGAATACTGTCAGAATTTAACTTAATAGATATTTATTATACAAGGGAAAAAAGTACTAGATTTTAGCTCGAGGTTGTGTTGTCTCCCGACGCGAAGTGGAGGGAGACAAAAAACCGAGAGGTAAAATCTACTTTTTCCCGTGTATAATACACTATTTTTTTNGATTTTATTCCGTACTTCTGGCCATCCCTGTATACATAACTGTGTAATAATTTGTTATAATATATCATATAAAACGCAGGCTGACAAATAAAAAGTGTTTGTCTCTTAGATGAGACCGGTTTTTCCTATGTATTTTGATGATTTCAAAACAAAGTTCAGGGTTAGAAATAATTCTGCCTCAAGGGTATTTCACAAATCACCTTCAAATGCTCGATATTTCAGGTTTTTCTTGCATTTTTTGGGTAACCTAATGACACTCATAAAGTCGTGTGATATGAACAGAATTCTGATTTTCAAAATTTGTTACATAAAAGATAGCGTCTAAAAGGTTGAGGTACATATTTTCAAACCATGGAGTATCATCAATCGCCAATTATTGACTTTCAATAGACCGTCAAAATCGATCACCAGATCAAGCATTCTGCAGTTGATGAAGAAACTCAAGCTTCTGAAAAATGATCTGATGTCGTTGCATTTAGAGTCACTGAATTGAGAGAGTACCGTCAGCGCCGCCATGTTCAGACCAAATGTTTGTTTGGTTGCATATAGTTATTACCGGTTAGATCTCGGGTCCGATTACTGTCACAAACTATACAACCATATATTCACTGTACTCAATTCTGATTTGTCACCCGACGCCATGTTCGGACTATTAGATAGAGAGGTTATGCTTCTTTATCTAACTTATGGGAACATTGTTGGCGGTACTCTCTCAATTCAGTGACTCTAGTTGCATCGATGATTTGTCTGTCAAATGTCAATAGACTGTCAAGTGACTGACCAGTGACTGTCAAAATACTGCCAATAGATTCGTAGTATGCATAAGGTTTAAATAGATCTATCATTATTTAATTACGAATAGATTACCAAGAACAAAACAATCAGTGAATAAATCAAGGAACATATTATGCAATCAATAAATAAATCATTAGGTAGGTGATATAATCATGCACAGATTAACAGATAAATGAAAGAATTAGGAAATAAATCAATCAGTAAGTAGATCAATCGATAAATAAATGTATTAAAAGATTGATGAATCCATCGATGCATATTCCAAATGGTACTTGTGTGAAACTTTTTGACTGGAATTATTAAAACGGTTTCTGTAAATTTCTCGAATTCGCTGAGTTATATTCAGAAGAGATTTGTTGAAAATATACTCACCACACATAAAGGAAAACCTATCTATTAGATTCAGACAATCCTTGTGATGCCTTGTTGCTTTGGATACATTAGGGGCCAACTGCCTCTTGAACCGTCCATTCTACGTTTTTTATTTCGGAAACCTACCCATAGGCGAATCTTAGTCCCTCTAGATCAATGTTGACTAAATTGAAAATCAATGAACATTCATCCAGAGCTCAAGCCCCAAGGCCACGACAAGGCATTCCCATTCACCATCTTGGGGAATAACGTAACATAATGTCATTGCGGAAATGATATCACCAAATAAAAATTGATTGATTGATACCTACCTACATTTCTAGTATCAAAGAACATTGACTTCATTAAATACTTAGAAAACAATTTTTGAATTTGAATTAGCTTAAAACTTTAAAATATTGTATAGNCATTTCAAAATATTTCAAACTAATTACATTTCTGAAACAAAACGGGAAAGGTTATACGCCCAAGAAATCTGCGATTTTTACGATTATACAAATTAATGATTTTTTAAATAATGCTCCTGATGAAGTTGTTGTTGTATTTGGGATTGCAGGAGCTTGTCGAATTTGTGAAATCAGCCAGGTAAGATTAGATGATGTTGAAGATTCGGGAACGCTTATTAATTGTGAAACTTAAGCAAACAAAGAATGATGTAAATAGGAGATTTGTAGTTACTGAAGAATATGTTAAATTTTACCGAATGTACTGTTAGAAACACACTAATTATCAGCGAATATTCAATATATTACTTTAAATACAAGTTTTAAAATTATAATATAAAAGCACTTAAAACAGCTAGTTAATAAGGGCGTCTGCCGTCGAATGTTGAATGCCAAGTGCTGAATGGTGAATGTCTGGTTCCTTGTATCTCATCCTGCCCTAGCCGAGGANTACTCAATTCTGATTTGTCACCCGACGCCATGTTCGGACTATTAGATAGAGAGGTTATGCTTCTTTATCTAACTTATGGGAACATTGTTGGCGGTACTCTCTCAATTCAGTGACTCTAGTTGCATCGATGATTTGTCTGTCAAATGTCAATAGACTGTCAAGTGACTGACCAGTGACTGTCAAAATACTGCCAATAGATTCGTAGTATGCATAAGGTTTAAATAGATCTATCATTATTTAATTACGAATAGATTACCAAGAACAAAACAATCAGTGAATAAATCAAGGAACATATTACGCAATCAATAAATAAATCATTAGGTAGATGATATAATCATGCACAGATTAACAGATAAATGAAAGAATTAGGAAATAAATCAATCAGTAAGTAGATCAATCGATAAATAAATATATTAAAAGATTGATGATTCCATCGATGCATATTCCAAATGGTACTTGTGTGAAACTTTTTGACTGGAATTATTAAAACGGTTTCTGTAAATTTCTCGAATTCGCTGAGTTATATTCAGAAGAGATTTGTTGAAAATATACTCACCAGACATAAAGCAAAACCTATATATTAGATTCAGATAATCCTTGTGATGCCTTGTTGCTTTGGATACATTAGGGGCCAACTGCCTCTTGAACCGTCCATTCTACGTTTTTTATTTCGGAAACCTACCCATAGGCGAATCTTAGTCCCTCTAGATCAATGTTGACTAAATTGAAAATCAATGAACATTCATCCAGAGCTCAAGCCCCAAGGCCACGACAAGGCATTCCCATTCACCATCTTGGGGAATAACGTAATATAATGTCATTGCGGAAATGATATCACCAAATAAAAATTGATTGATTGATACCTACCTACATTTCTAGTATCAAAGAACATTGACTTCATTAAATACTTAGAAAACAATTTTTGAATTTGAATTAGCTTAAAACTTTAAAATATTGTATAGAAAGCAACGTATTAATTAAAAATATCACAAAATTACTATGCTCACTATGCTTTTTCGACATTTTCTTTGATACATTTGAGGGTTGCTTTCGCTATACAGCAATAATAAAACGCTCTCTCAACGATAATAATAAAGTATTTTATTGAAAACTAAGTTGTATAGAAAAAGACGTGTTGGCGGGGTGAGTGTTCGTTGGAGAGTCCCTGTGTGTGGGGTCAGTCGTAGGCATATGGGTACGCAACTGGTCGCCAGCGCCAGCCCACCGTAAACCCTTCCTGGAAGGTTAGTGCGTCCGGCGGCGCTCTTGACGTAATACTTAAAAATGGTTCACTTGCGAACATGTGTACCCACACATTGTATTTAAAATCATATTTTTATCCAAAACAAATGCAGGTATACACATTTTTGTGAAGCGACTAGTTCTACCGCTATTGGTCCGCGAGTGTCCTAAAAATGAATTATTTCTCTTCCAGAAACTAGACAACTATAAGTATGAAGTATCGAGTGGTAGCAAACCGGGATGATGTAGCGCTAGCTTCAGCTTACCTGCGAAATGACTCACCCAGCCTACACCTTCACCCAAAGATATAAAAATAATTCTGCAGGTAATCAAACTTGCTGATCATTTTTGCGATGAACGGAAATGCGTACCACTCTGCTTGGAGAAGCATTGATATCAACGAAAAGGTTTAGGATTGATTATCTCTAAAAATTTATAACTTCTAAATCATGGGAACGAACCTGGTTTTTGTCACTCGAACTGATAGAGAAACAATTGACATAACTGTGGCGCCCTCTCGTATAAGCTCGTAGGCTCTTGGACCATATGTATCTATATGAAAATCACAAATGTTGACAAGCCAAAGGTAGAATTCGAGAAGTACGACCTGGAGAAGAAATATAAAGAGGACTTATTCATAAACTTAATAAATGTCAAAAATAAAGTAAAAGCAAAAATTATGTGAGAAGGCAGAGGAACAGCACGTCTTCAGAAAATCTTAGCCAAAGATCCTGTCAATTCCAATGGTACAATATTAAAAGCGAACGTTATATGGGATACTTTGGAGTTTCTCTTTCAAACACATCTGCCAGGATATAGTGAAATAACAGACAATAAAGATTACTGAAGGGCAATAAACTTTTCCACCAAATCCACTGTAATGTGAAAAAACATCTACTCTACTCATATACATAATTTTCGAATGTGAAACACTAGAAATAGAAACAAACTAGAGGACAGGCTTCAATGACAAATCAAGACAACAAACCTTTTCAATTAGAAATTGCAGATAATAAGTCTACAGGCTGCTGTAGTATTATTGCCATCAGCCCCTGCTGGCTATATCTCTTAATGTAATTATTTTATTTAAATTTAATTGATTTATAAAATGTAAATTTTTTAACATGACTTATAAAGGGTGTCTCATAATTAGTGTCCAATAATAATTTACCTCTTGACTCTATTGCCAAAAAAATAAGAATATTTTTTCATATAAACATGGATCGAGAAATGTTTCCTAAGGGAGTTACGCCCCCCTAAATGGGGCGTCAAAAAATTACATTTTTTAAATATTTCCGAAATGGGTTGGAGGAAAATTATGAATTATGATATGGTGAATACTCATTAAAATCGAACGAAATAAACCACCACAAAATTTTTCAAAAATTTTGATCTTAAATGGAATGAATTGATTGAATTCTTATGATCCATAAATACCTAATCGGTTGCTATACAGCAAAGCAAATAAAATGCTATTTAACGTTATGAGAATATTTTGTGTTTAAGGTAAAGCTAAATTAAATAAATTGAAAAAATAATAATTTTTAAAAATCTTATAAAATGAAGTTAAACAATGTTCTTCGGTATAAGAAATCTAGGTATGTAAAAGATATTCGACCTTGGACAAGATTGCTAACTGCTGATTCTGCGTGAAGTAACTACTCTATGCCCTACCTGCTATTGGATTACACCACACTAATACTTATTAAACAGTTAGGTAGTAACAAATAATTGTCCTAAATAAAATCTAACCTTTTGTGTTTTTGAGATGTGACCCTACCTATCTGTAGTAAAATTTTCCTCTAAATCCGAAAATGATAAAAATACATTTTTCTGACGTGTGGATTCCCCCCTACACACACTCAATTCCCCTCAAAAATTAAAATTAAAAAAATCCAAACTAGCCATCCAACCCACCTATCTTCAGTAAACTTTTCCGCTGAATCCGAAAATGGTAAAAAGAAAAATTTCTGACCTATGTATTCTCCCCTACACACCTTCAATTTTCCCTCAAAAATTAAAAAATCCAAACTATCCATCCAATCTACCTATCTTTAGTAAAATTTTCCACTGAATCCGAAAATAGAAAAAAAAATTTCGACTTATGAATTCTCCCCCACACACCCTAAATTCCCTCCAAAAATTAAAAAAATCCTAACTGGCCGTCCAACCTACCTATTTTTAGTAAAATTCGCCGAATCCGAAATTGGCAAAAACATTGTTTCGACGCGAGGGATCCGCCCTACTCATCCGTCCGTATCTTCCAACTTGCTTCTTTCAAAAATAAAAGGCTTGAATTCGTATTTTGATTGATTGCGAAATTAAAATGCTAAAATATGTAGAAAATAACTTGCGTATACTACCTAGCTTAAAGTTACTTAAGACCTTAAAACATTTTGGAAAACAGTAAACTTTCACTCAAAAATTTGTTGAATGCTAACCGTAATTTGTAAGATAGGTCGGTTGGAAGACTAGTTTCGATTTTTTTAATTTTTGAGGGTAACTGAGGGTGTGTGGGGAAGAACACAGAGATCAGAAATTTTTCTTTTTGCCATTTTTGGATTCAGCAAAAAATAACTGAAGATAGGTAGGGTCACGTCTCAAAAACACAGGATCTTATTTTTGTCGGCCTGTGTAATTAATAGAAAAACACATACCTGATGTGTTTACATTCTCAAATAATGCAATCATTCAGAGGAACATAATACATTCTTGCTTTCACCTTTGACAAAGTTTGATCACGCTGCTACAAAGAAATCTCTTTGTTTCGACATTTTACTTGGGATTCAGGCAGCTTACCTTCTCGTTACAAATATTAACAGAAACAGTTATATATAAACTAAACTTAAAGAAAAGAATGATATTTTAAAAAACGACATTGGCAAAAGTTTATTTACATGACTATATGATTAGGTATGCTTGTTTTTCTATTTAATTTTTTTTATTAGCGCTTTTTATTAAATTTCTTAAAAAATATAGATTATATTATGTATGTACTATATTAAGATGTGGCATATATAGGTTAGACATTAATCATTAAAATGTGTTTATCTGGGAAACAATGTCTATTGAAACTTGTTAACTTTTTTCCTACCAACAAATAAAATTGACTAGTTCCTTTTATTGATAACAAACATGTATATTTTTTACTTAAGAAAAAAGTATGAAATAGTAGAAATATATTCAAATAATACAGCTTTCACCCAAAAAGTATTCACAAATGAGAAATTAAAAAGTTGAGTCATTTACTCAAATGGATTATTTTTACTCAAAAATAGGCAAATGTCTAAAAATGAGAAACAAATAATTCGGCTTACAGTGTGTTTTAACCCTTGCTTCAAAGATAATTGCTTGTAAAAATATATTGGTAGAAATAGCTTCAAATAACATAGCTTTCACCCAAAAACTATTGAAATTTAATGAGATATTAAAAAGGTATATGAAAAGGTAGATTTCCAACTCTCATTTTGAAGATCTAATAAAACTGTAAGGTGAATTGTTGTATATAAACTTCTGAAGTTATTTCGCAAGACCCACCAACATCCAATAAACTGCTAATCATTTCCTGGACTCCATAATAAAATTATTCATTTTAATTTTTATTGAATTATGGTTATTTCTGCGTTGCAAAAAATCTTTTACAGGCATTCTATAGGAGTTGCAGCATTGACGTCCTTCGTTAATTATAAACAAATAGGTACATTGATGCAAGTGCAGCTAGTGAACCCTGTATTGAACTGCAGGTCATAGACCTACAACATTCCACCCCTCGAATGACCTACTTCCCCAGTTTCAGTCAGTTTGCAACAAGTATTGACGCACTACCCCTTCTCATTTTTGGGCCTCATGACGTCAGTAGATATCCCTACCACTCCAAAAACAGGTTATGCACCTTAATTTTCTCTAATATTTGTTGCTATATTTAATATTGAGCTCGGTGCTTTGCGAAAATCTAGAAATATTGACTTTTGCATTAATTCCAATTTTAATGCAGCTTTTATACGAAATTAAACATGCGCAGGTTAAAACCGCAGGTTATATATAGATATTATATACTATTTTCTTTATAAAACAGTTTTTACGATTTTTAAACCAATTTATCTCTATTTTAAAAATATATGAATACAAATTAGTTCTAAAAATCTCTTTAAATGAGGTTACGAGTACTCTTTGATCCTAAATATCTAGGTATGTTATAATTATAAGTATATAGACAAGGTAGTAATTAAAAATGATTTAAAAATGAAAAACCTACATACCTGCCATATGAAAACATTTATAAGCCTTCAAAAAAAAGAACACCTACCTATATTTATTTCAAATACTTGTAACACGAAATTCACCCACTTTACATTAATAATATAGAACATAAAAAAGTAAACCAGTTAATTTCTTATGGGCCAATTGTTTTTTGTTTTAAGAAAAAACTTTTAGTAGTATCTTTTCAAAAAAAAAAAAAACAATATACTTAATGCACTGAAATTTGGTACAGGGAAGTTTCGATGTTATTAGTTTTTGACCATCTGCTAGGAATCACTAGCTACCATCTTACATAGTGACATATGGCACTTTCTTAAGGTTAGGTTTTTTACGGTGTAGCATATAATAATGTCAAATTTGACTGTACCCGGAAAATAATAAGAATACACTGATTTAGGTCAAGTTACCTCACTGTAAAAAAAAGTATAGTAAAATCCCTCGAACTTTCCATGGTAACCTGTTGCGATGGAATGTTGTAAAATTCAAGTATAATAGATTTTAATATACAAACTTCGGGAAACTACTAAATAACAAAAATTAACATCATTTTGCTCTATGAACATAGGCGCAGGAAGCTACCGTTTATGAAATACAGGGCGTTGAAATTAACAAAAATAAAACAATTTTTTTAAATATCTGGAAAACAGCTCTATCAAATTTATCCAAATTTTATACATATTTTTTTTTCAAATATATCCAATAGTTTTGTATGCACATAATCTCACATAGTAGTATGCACATAGTTCAAAGACCAGTGGCGGAGAAACAAGGATGTCGTTTTATTATTTAAAGTAAAACTTCTACGGCACTGAATTAATTATTAATACGAATACATTTTATAATTTTCTGAAACATTCCGGATGAAAAGACATTCTTTTATTTTTATCGAAAAGTGAATGGTTTACGAGTTATGAGACATATTATTCAAGTAAATAAAGCGTTGAAATCGGAAAAAATAAAACAAATGGGTGGTCCAGATGTTAATATACAAAATTCGGGAAAGTTTTAAATAACAAAAATGAACATCACTTTGCTCTATGAACATAGGCGCAGAAAGCTACCGTTTATGAGATACAGGGCGTTGAAATTAACAAAATTAAAATAATTTTTTTAAATATCTGGAAAACCGCATCATAATATGTCTCATAACTCGTAAACTATTCACTTTTCGACAAAAATAAAATAATATTTTTTCATCCGGAATATTTCAGACCGTTATAAAATGTATTATTATCATATTACCAATTAATTCAGTGGCGTAGAAGTTTTACTCTAAATAAGGAAACAACGTCCTTGTCTCTCCTCCACTGGTTTTTGAATTTGGACTGTGTGCGTACAGAACTAGGAGAAATATTCGAAAAAAAATGTGTACCTACCACCAAATTTGGATAAATTTGATGAAGCGGTTTTCCAGATATTTAAAAAAATTGTTTTATTTTTGATAATTTCAACGCCTTGTATCTCATAAACGGTGGCTTTCTACGCCTATGTTCATAGAGCAAAGTGATGTTAATTTTTATTGTTTAGTACTCTCCCGAAGTTTGTCTATTAAAATCTGGACCACCCTGTATATTAATAATGGTACACAGCTTAATGGCAGATTGTTAATATCAAAATATAGCGATTGAGCCAAACATGCCTTAGTCAATTGTGGCTCCTTTTCGTTCTACAGGGTGTTAAAGTTGAAAAAATATTTTCGATTTTGAGTGAGTCATTAATAATTATTAATGACTCACCCTTTATTTTAAAGGTTGTATTATAAATAAATGTTTAAATTTTGAACATAACTTGGCAACAGGTTACCAAGTTTATTACAGTGGTCAGTGCAATTTTACTTCTTTAAAAGTTATATTATTAAGTATTAAAATAGAAAAAAAAAGTTTTTGGGGGCCGATAACTTTTTACGTAGGTATAATTGTACTAAGATAACTTGTTCTAAATCGGTTAATTTCCAAAGATGCTGTGCTTGAATTATGGCCCACTATTTTCCGGACACCCTGTATATTAAGGAATAAAAAGTGATTGACTTTGGGTGAGTCAATTGTGTTTTTCTCAAAGACGGTGCGATTTCAGCAATTACAACAAAAGCACCATTTTTACGTAAAATGGAATTTTACTTATAATTAGGGTACCTATAGGTACACTGTAAAAATCATAATCTTACAAAAGAATTAGTTTATTCTTAAAAAAATACTACACACTTGAGATTTTTCAACAGAAATGAGTTGTTGTCCTTTTTGTCCTTGGAAGGTCAAAGTGCCCTTTTTGAAATCGGATTGAGCGCCCCAAAAAAAACAGGAAAACACACCTTATACTTCTTTTTTCAATATATGTAATTATGTTTATGCCCGTTTTCGTTCTTTTTGCCCTAAAAGGGCTGTTCGCCAAATTTGGACGTCAAATTCGTGTTCAGCACTCAAAATTACATAAGAAATCAGTCATCTCGATTTAAATCGGGATAGAGTCGGTATACTTCATATTTACCAAAGGTAGTATTGAGATAACTGCATATACAATATAGAATAGACTTGTCCTGCGATTACAAAAAATCTAAACGATGAAAATATTTTTATTCTTCAAGTTTGGTTTCAGCACAACAAAATCTATAACAAATGATAGGTTACCAAAAAAAATCTGTTTTCTTTTTGTCGACCTGTTATAGTTGATACTCTGCATCTAAAAAAAAAATAGGTTCATGGTCTATATGGTAGGAAAAATTATTTTGAATTGATATATTATCAATTCCTGAATTTGTGTTACATCTTTACAAAACACTGTAAACTTATTACATTTTCACTTGTTTTTTTTTTTAATGTTTTGAAAAGTTAATGGATATAATAAACATAAACAGATATAGAGTTACATGTAAAATACAAAACCTTGAAGAAAATGATATTTTGACAAAGATATCAGAAATATTATACTTTCTCCAGATTAATGTCAATTACCCAATGCATGCAAACATAAAAGGCAATGTAGAAAAACAAGGGCTAGTAACAAACAATGGATAATTTTTAAAAAACATTCCCTACGTTTTCCAATGCAAAACCCTATCGTTTACAAAGAATATCCCTGAATTAACTGATAATATGGTTGAACAATATCGAAACTGGTTGTCACGTTATCTAGTTTTTCAGATGGATACATATATCTCATCCGCATTTTTTGGAAGAAATTACATAATAATAACATTAAAATATAATAATAAAAATAATAATGACATACAGGTATGTCTACCTCGGGTGTAGAATGCGGCTAATTTCAAAAAAGTGACGCAGCGGTCTTCTTGGAATTATATGTCAACAAATATTGTACGGATTATACAGGCTGATACAAATTCGCATCTCACTACAGGGATCTCGGAAACGGTAAGAGGTACGAAGTAACTGAAATGGGGCCAAAGGTGCGTAATCAGGGGACCAACATTATGCCTCTAAAAAATCAAGGCTAACATGATTAGTTTTCGAAATATTTGAAAAAAAAACAAAATTTTGGAAATCCGTTTTTCTTTCATTTCAGCCTTGTTTGAGGTGATTTTGAAAAAAGAAGAACAATTTCTCACGGCCACTTTTTGCCCTCTACCGAATGGCATAACAAATTTTTATATGTAACGTTTCGTCTCTCCAGGACCATCATCAACTTCATTTTTTTAAATACGACCCTAGAAATTTTATTATATTTGCAAGCCTACATGATTCCTAATACTGTACTGATTCAGCCTGAACCAGATTCAGACGTTTTGTCTCGAAAATTCTTCTTCAGTGCATTCGTTCCAAAATCTAAATTTTTTATTTAGATATCTTTGTTTATTGAATTATCGTACACTGTATGTGTCGTTAGACCCTGTGAAATCCATCTAGTTATATAAGCTATTACCACCACACGTTACAATAACACATTTATTATTATTAACTATTATCATCACTTAGTCATACATAACTCAATAAGTTGTTGCGTCAAAATTAAAATATTATTACAATTTTAATTTTATTATGACAAATTAATTCTTAAAAATGCATATGAACAACCAAAGCGCCAACTGAATATATTATTCTTTAAAAAATTTCAGTAAATGTTTAAAAACATTTTCGTTTTTTCAAAGGTTGAAAATGAATATCATCGTAATATTATCGGAATTTATTATACCTGCAACTGTGAAAGAGCATGTCAGATGTATTTGTATGAATATCCTGAAAAAAATAGATCGGAATTTGTTTGAATTTAGAGCACACGAGAAGCCTAGAAATAACTATGGACACGGGAATAAAACTCTAATATATTTTTTATTTTAATGCGTGGCGGTAATAGTTTAAATAACTAGATATATTTCACAGGGTCTAACGACACTTAGGTGTGTACGATAATTCAATAAACAAAGAAATCTAAATAAAAAATTTAGATAAATTTGGAACAATTACACTGAAGATGAATTTTTTGAGACAAAACGTCTGAATTTGGTTCGGGCTGAAGCAGTACAGTATTCGGAATCATGAAGGCTTGCAAAAAATTTAATAAAATTTCTAGGGTCGTATTTAAAAAATGAATGAAGTTGATGATGGTCCTGGAGAGACGAAACGTTACATACAAAAATTGATTATGCCATTTCATAGAGGGCAAAATGTGGCCATGAGAAAGTGTTCTTCTTTTTTCAATATCACCTAAAACAACGCTGAAATGAAACAAAAACGATTTCCAAAATTTGTTTTTTTTTTAAATATTTCGAAAATTAATCATGTTAGCCTTGATTTTTTAGAGGTGTTAAAATTAAGGCAGTTAAACTTCTAACACTCTGTATAAATACATTGATAAACGTATGGGTATTATGCCCTTTGGGCGGTATTTAAATAAATACTAAGCAAAGGACTTCTATTTCAGAGTTTTTTCTGAAAAATAAAGCAAAATTTATTTGGAAACGTCAAGAACCGATGACTTTACAACAAGCTCGAAAAATGTTCAACAATTGAAACTGCCGTGGAAGCTTCCAAACCAAGATACTTTTAGTACTTATTATTACGGGATATTTTTGGCTGTCAATTCACTTTAGTAATCATTTTTAAGAATAAAAATTAGTTATTGTAAAAAACTAGCAGTGGCATTGAAAAATAAAAGTCTTCAAGCGACAATTGCCGCTAAAATGGTTTCTTAATTGTTACAAAGTCGCAGTGATTTTTTCAAGAAAAAAAAGTACAAGTCGGCTCGTTCGGAATGCAATTTTTTTTAAACTTGAAAAAATACAAGCTTTCAAAATGGTCAAAATTAGAATTTCGGCCGACAAATAGTTTGTCCTACTGGTCTAAATATTTATAACTAAAAAAATCTCCATTTCCATTTCTTTAACAATAAAAATGGGATACTTTTTTGTTTAACCGGGCTTGCCATTAAATTTTTATGAAAATATAACGTATGAAGAATAAAACGCACTTCGAATTAGGTCAAAAAATTAATAATTTTTAATTCTATAAGCTCCTGAAAAAGTGCTCGCGGGATAAACAATTAACAATATTATGGCAACAAATTAACTTAGAAAGCTCTACATCCTCTACTTTTTTTGTCTTGACGAGAGCTACCGACTAAAACAATAAAAATGAGAAAAAAATTATTTTAGCAATAAATATTGCAAAAGTAAAAATTGGTCGTTTTTAACGTTTTTTTTAACTTTTTACAATAAATAATTAATGGAATAATAATAGGTCTATGATCTCTCAAATTGTAGGTATTTCTATTCTCTACAAGTTCTTATTCGAGTATTAATCCATATTTTCTATACTTAAGCTTTTATGCTAAAAAAAGTGGTTTTTCGTACCTTTGTTTATTGTAAAAAATCTAAAGGAGGGAACCGTCGCCAACCAATTAGGTTCATTTCAAGTAACTCCCCTCTACAACCCCAAACTCTTGGCTTAGCTTTACCCCGAAATGTTTTGAAATTTTTCTATTGATTGGTGTATATATGGTGTACTCAAATGAACGAAGCTTTTTATTGTTTTAATGATTTGTTTACGTATTATTTTAATTTAATTTTTCCTGAGCGTAAATGTTCAGAGAAAGATGTGGATAACTAATGAAATTATCGAGTCTAGTTGTAATGTAAAAGATTTATATTACCTAAAACAGACATATTCCAATTTAGACTCCACTTATAAAGAAAATAAGAAAAAACATACTATATTAATTCGCGAAACAAAGAAACTATTTTATCAAAATAAAATTTCCAATTCCAATAATTATTTCTTACGCACTGCGTGGAATATTGTTTCTGAATTATCTAATAAAAAAAAAGAGTAATCGAATATTGTAGCTATCCAAAGTAATAATGAATTAATAGACAATCCTTTAGAAATTGCTTCAACTTTTAATAGTTACTTTACTGACGCTCCAATGAATATTGTAAATAAAATTCGTAGTTCTGACCATTCTGCAAATTATACAAGTAGAGTAAATGTAGATGATCTATTTTTGGATAATACAATTTTTCTTTTTCCGTTTACTGAGCAGGAATTGTTTAGAGTGCTTAGTCAAAAATTAAAAAATAAAAGGTCAGCTGGAGTGTATGGTATTCTCATTTTTAATAAAAATAGGGAAAATAATTCCTGTTCTAAAAAAGGGGGATAAACAGTTATTAAATAATTACAGGCCTATTACTGTGTCCTGTGGTTTCTCAAAAATTTTTGAATACGCCTATCTAGATAGACTAATGTCGTTTATAAATAAATATAGTATTTTAACCACTCATCAACATGGATTTCGAGCAGGATTTTCAACTACTACTGCCTTACATTCTTTTTACGGTGAAATTGTTAAATGTATTGACATGGGTGAGTGTGACCTTAGTAAGGCATTCGACTGCATACAGCATGATAACTTACTGCAAAAATTGTATAAGTATGGTATCCGGGGTTCTGCTTTAAACTGGATTTCTACTTTTTTAAATATAGAAAACAATATGTGTCTATTACTTCTACAAGTGACTTTACTAACGACTTTAAATCTGAATCTAATTCCATTGACATGGGTGTTCCTCAAGGTTAAGTCCTAGGCCCTGTACTATTTATTCTTTATATAAATTCATTGGAGCGTTCGATAGGTACTAATTTTTACACAATGTATGCTGATGATTTATCATTAATTATTTCAAATAAATCAACAAAAGACCTGACTACTAATCTAGAAAATACATTGTACAATGTGTCTAAGTGGTTCAGTTGTAATAACTTATATTTAAATACCGACAAAACTAAATTAATTAGATTTCACAATAGACAAAAAAAAATGTGAGTCTGTTGCGCAAATATTAACAACTATTACCAGTGATGAAACAGTCTGTGTCAAATTTTTAGGAGTTACTTTGGATGATACATTAAATTGGAAAATGCATTGCAATAATCTTATATCTACATTAAGTTCAGTAAGCTACTTAATGAAGTGTATGAAAGAAATTTTGCACGAACAACAATTGTTAAATTTATATTATGCTTACGTGGAGGCTAGATTGCGTTACGGAATATTTTTTTTTGGGGTAACTCTACCTTGTCTCATACAGTTTTTGTCACAAAAACGTATTTTAAGAATAATTGCTGGCGTGCCAAATCATCGTACATGTAGAGATATATTTACGTTAGTACAAAGGTTTGTAATATCTCCGATTTCTTTCTTATAGGATCGGAAAAATAACATATTTCCAATTTTCCATTTCAATAGTAAATTTTCTATGGTTTCTAAAATATCCTTTCTAACAGAAACACAGTTATGAATTCGCCTACATATCACTTAAAAGAGGAACATGTAAAAGAAAATGATAGAAATCAATTCGTTTGAAAAAAAAATCGATCTTGAAATAACTTTAATAGATGTAAATGGTAAAAAAGTAACAAAGTGGTATACAGGGTGTTAATAATAAGTTTTGCCAAACTTTAATGGTGTATTCTATCGATGAAAATAATCAACATTTTTCCTATAAATATTTTTGATAGGACGCCTCCCTACGGAGATACAGGGTGTTAAAGTTTCAAATATTTATATTATTTTTCCTGTAACTTCACTGGCATAAAAGATTGAATGATAAAATTTGGGGGATAATATTTTCTTTAGTAGGTACTATTTTTTCTTGGATAACTTATTCCAAAATACACTCCAGTGGCGTAGTTATCGGGGGAGTAGGGGACATTTCTTGAAAAAAATCGTACGCCACTGATATTTTAAATAATGTTAAATGGTTTTAAAATATACAATCAATTTGTGGCAATAAAGTATTCTTGTAAAATATTCGTAAAATTTACTGGTCTTTAGATATTTGGGAAATCTAATAAGAAGATACTTAAGTACCTACGTTGCTATATACCATTTCCTATTGATTGCTAAATGTGTAACAATAACCTAATATTTTGAAGAGATTTCAAAACACTATATAACATCACAAGAAATGTTCAAAATGCTGTCCTTGGGATGCAATGCATGCTGTGCAGCGTCACTGTATTAATCGTCTTACACGCCTCATAATTCCAGCGGTATTGTGTATGGTTGCGAAACCCTCTACAATGCGCTGTCGAAGTACTTCTACATTGGGAACTGGAGCACGATATACCATAGTTTTGAGGTAGCCCCAAAAAAAGTAATCCAAGGGATTCAGGTCGGGCGAATGAGCCGGCGGCCAAGCAATGGGGCCTCCTCTACCAATCCAGTGATTAGGATACTGATTATTCAGCAACTGTCTAACGGTATGTCTGTAATGAGGTAGCGCCCCATCGTGCATATACCACAATAATTGACGTAACCTCAACGACACTTCTTCTAGAAGTGGTGGGAATTTTTCTTGTAGGAACCTTTAATAAGTTCTACCATCGACGGTTCTGGGTAAAAAGTAGGGACCAATTAAGTAATCGCCCACAATGCCTTCCCAAATATTCAGAGAAAACTGTTCTTGGAATCGACGTTTGGAAATAATATGAGGATTTTCATCCGCCCATTGGTGGTTGTTATGACAATTCGAAATGGTTTCCCTTGTGAATTTCGCTTCATCGATAAATAATGTTAATAACTGAAAATCAGGCTGTTCGCATTGTTGTAAAAACCACTGACAAAATTCAATCCTCCTTTGATAGTCATTTTCATTTAATGCATGAACTCGCTGGACATGATATGGGCGTAAAATTGCTCTTGCTCGACCTTTTGGTAGCGACAAACATGCAGTTTCACGAGCTCGTCGGTGAACGCCTGAAAAAATATTCCTTGTTGGACAACGTCTATAAAGTCGATCAGCTTGTCTAGCATTGCCATTCGCTCTACCGTATGTAAAATGTATAAATAGCGAATTCAATATTTGTATAACGGACTATAACTAGCAGAGAAACGCTACAAAAATGTGTGATAGTTTCAAAATTATGACTGTTTCCTAGCAACAACTTGCCACCTACGGTTTATAGTTGAAATGAATTGAATACTATATTTTTTTATTAAATCTGTTTTTAGTTGTATTAAAGATATCAATCTTTTTTGCAACACAAAACAGCGGCGTTGTATATTGTTTTGAAATTCCTCAAAAATATTAGGTATTGAATTTATTTATTTAGCAATCAATAGAAAATGACATAGGTAGGTACTTAAGTATCTTCTTATTTGATTTCCCAGTTATCTAAAGACCAGTAAATTTTACGAAACTGTACGAATACTTTACAAGAATACTTTATTGCCTATTGTATATTTTGAAAACGTTTAAAATTATTTAAAAAACCAGTGGCGTACAATTTTTGTTCAAAAAAGGTTCCCTACTCCCCCAATAACTACGCCACTGGAATGCATTTTGGAAGAAGTTATCCAAGAAAAAATAGTCCCTACTAAAAAAATGTCATATCCCAAATTTTATCACTAAATGTTTCTTGCCAGTGAAGTTACAGAAAAAATTATATACTTAAATACATATATTTGAAACATTTAACACCCTATATCTCCATAGGGAAGCTTCCTATCAGAAATTTTTATAGGACAAAAGTTGATTATTTTCATAGGTAGAATACGTCATTAAAGTTTGACAAAACTTATTATTAACACCCTGTATACAGGCTGTTGCAAATTCGCTTCTCACTACAGGGATCTCGAAAACGGTAAGAGATACAAACTAACTTAAATAGGGGCAAAGTTGCGTAATCAAGGGACCAACATTATGCCTCTAAAAAAAATCAGGGCTAACATGATTAGTTTTAGAAATATTTGAAAAAACCGAAATTTTAGAATTCCGTTTTTCTTTTATTTCAGCCTTGTTTGAGGTGATATTGAAAAAAGAAGGACACTTTCTCATGGCCACTTTTTGCCCTCTATCGAATGGCATAATCAATTTTTGTATGTAACGTTACTTCTCTCCAGGACCATCATCAACTTCATTTTTTTAAATACGACCCTAGAAATTTTATAACATTTTTTGCAAGTCTTCATGACCCCCAATACTGTACTGCCTCAGCCCGGACCAGATTCAGACGTTTGGTCTCGAAAAATTCATCTCCTTGTATTCGTTCCAAATTTATCTAAATTTTTATTTAGATTTCTTTGTTTATTGAATTATCGTACACTGTAAATGTCGTTAGACCCTGTGAAATCCATCTAGTTATCTAAACTATTACCACCACGCATTAAAGAAAAAATTATTATAGTTTTATTCCCGTGTCCATAGTTATTTCTAGGCTTCTCGAATGCTCAAAATTCAAACAAATTCCGATCTATTTTTTTCAGGATATTGATATAAATACATCAGTTGCGGTTACAGATATAATAAATTCCGACAATATTATGCTGATCTTCATTTTCACCCTTTGCCAAAACGAAAATGTTTTTGAACATTTACTGAAATTTTTTAAAGAATAATACTCATTTGGCGTGTTGGTTGTTCATATGCATTTTTAAGAATTAATTTGTCATAATAAAATTAAAATTGTAATAATGTTTTAATTTCGACGCAACAACTTATTGAGTTATGTATGACCAAGTGATGGTAATAGTTAATAATAATAAATGTTTTATTGTAACGAGTGGTGGTAATAGTTTATATAACTAGATGGATTTCACAGGGTCTAACGACACTTACAGTGTACAATAATTCAATAAACAAAAAAATCTAAATAAAAAATTTAAATAAATTTGGAACGAATACCTACACTGAAGATGAATATTTATATAAGGCAATACAGTATTGGGGATCATGAAGGCTTGCAAAAAATGTAATAAAATTTCTAGGGTCATATTTAAAAAATTGAAGTTGATGATGGTCCTGGGGGACGGAACTACATATAAAAATTGATTATGCCATTCGATAAAAGGCAAAAAGTGGCCACGAGAAAGTGTTCTTCCTTTTTCAATATCACCTCAAACAAGGCTGAAATGAAACAAAAACGGATTTCCAAAATTTTTCTTTTCAAATATTTCGAAAACTAATCATGTTAGCCTTGATTTTTTAGAGGCATAATGTTGGTCCCCTGATTATGCAACTTTGCCCCCATTTAAGCTACTTCGTACCTCTTACCGTTTCCGTGATCCCTGTAGTGAGAAGCGAATTTGTAACAGCCTGTATACATATATTTTTATATTGATTTCATTTTTTTTTAATATTTTTATACATATATTGTTTTAAGAATGTGTTTCCATACCACGACAACAATGTTAATTAAATAACATGTAGTTCCCAATCGTTATATCACATTATGGAAGAATTTAAAATATGTAGAAATTCAACTACGACTTTCGACTCGTACTTACCACTGCTACAGTTGCTAAATATTATTTTTTGTACGTATTATATCTTCGAAAATATTATAACATTGTTTATTGTTCATAGTTAAGAAATGAATCCATACTAAATTTAAAAATGCTAATTTTTTAGATTTCTTTTAGCATCTGAATATGTTATCGCTTGTAAAAAAAAATTCATTTAACTTTACATACTTACAATTTACTTGGTACCAATTTATATTTCTATACTTGAAAATGTTAACGTAGACCTTGCTTTAGCGTTCAATTTTACAACAAAATTTAATAATGAAACAGGTGAAACGCAGCATAGATTTTAACTCGTATGTACCTTTTATCAGATTATTGCGACCTTTAAAAGTCCACCTTGCCCAATAAAATTACTATTACTAGATATAGATCAAAGCTATGGACAAAATTTAATACGCTGTTGGTAATAGCACACTCGACAGAATGTCGGTCTTTGTTGAATCTACTTTCGTTATATCGGAAAATTTCGTTATTACCATGTGCATATATTTTTTTCCACATATTTTGATATTAACAGATAAAAATGTTTAGCTACTTTATCAGTAACTTGATTTTTTCTTTATGTAATTAAATGTTTCCACCATACTGGAATGAAAAATAAATTTTAAATAAATAACCCCTTCCGCAGAAAAGATTAGTCAAGGGGTTGATTATATAAATTTGGTTTTGCTTAACTACAAATATCTCACATGGAGAAAGTAGAAATTTAATTATTCATGATTACAATATGAACATTGCCATGTATAACTTCAAGAGGTTATGCATTGAATCATTTTGTATACTAAGGGTCTAAAAAGGTTTTCGAGATATAGAGTGCTGAGCGTTAAAAAATATATCACATTTCTTCAGATATATGATATACACAAGCTGTAAATAAATTAGTCCGAAAAAATTCAGGGGCTGATTTCCTATGGAAAACTAAGGTGGGTCTTTCATATAAAAAAATCTCATTTGTACATCCCCTGTTAAGATACAACCGTTTAAAGATGGTGCAAAAAATAGTTTTTAATTTTTTTCTGAAATAAATTCATTAAAAGTGACAGAAATGAAATTAAGTAGATATTTTCTGCTATCGAGAAAGTAGGTACTCAGTAAACAATTTGTTGATTGTCCCCTACGATTGTACACGCAAATGTACATTTAATTTTAAGGTATCGTACGTTTATATACAGGGTGTCCCACCGGGAAATGCGTCGATCGATATTTAGAAAAGTACTGCTCCGAAAAATTTGAAAATTTGGCAATATGGCAATGTCCCTGGGACGAACACAACTAAAATATCTAGAACTCTCCAGCACTTCCAATTATCCCGGAAGTCGACACCAACTTCGTTATTTTGAATGGGGCACTCTATACAGGGTGATTCACAACTTATCCAAAAAAAATTGGGAACAGATGCAGCATGAGAAATGTAATCAATATCGTAAAAAAAATTGTAAAATCCTTATAGTTTCCGAGAAAAAAATATTGAAGTTATAGTACATTCAACCACTACATAGCTGGACAACTGTAGTCTCCAGCGTCATTCGCCACGTGGCCTCAGCGATTCCGAATACTAAATTCGGATTTTGCAATCGTCGTTGAGATATTTACCTGTTATCTGTGGTGTTTACAATATGTTTTTAGTAGTGAGTGTCAAAAATGGGTAGTTAGTGTCAAAAATGGTTTGCGTGTACTCGGAGTTGATGGATATCGTTCTAATTTATGGTGAAGCATTTGTGTTATGGTGAAACAAGACAACAGTTGTGTTAGTTCGTAGAAACTGAGTACAACGGACCCAAATGTGTTTACTCATTGGTGGATAAAACATTGAACAATTGCTGTAACAACGGGTATGTCAAATGATTTTATTATTTAAAAACACAAATTAATTTTATTAATTAATAAAGGCAAAAGCAGTTGAATTTGCCGATATAAAATAGGTGCGATAAAATTCTATTTACATATTTCTTTCCTTGCGAAAGTTTTTGTCCGTTTTTATCACACCGCCATGCAGGTCGCATTGTGCTAGGTCAGGTTTTACAGTGGACCAGTTTCCAGTGCCGTGCAGAAGTGTATTTTTAAATCATTTTCGAACTGCCCTTTTTGATTTTTTCTTTACAAAATTGTATTTGTATTGTATAAGTTCTGAATCACCCTGTATATTATTGAATTTTCGTATTCTACGTGAAATTTGAGGGTCACATTATTAAATATTCCCTATGCCTAGGAGTGATAGATTTTGAGATATTAATTTTTAAAGAGAACATTTGACAAATGCAAGGGTCTGCGGAGATGCTAGTAACTCTTTTCAGGAGCCTGATATCAAGCGGATTTTTGATACTTGTGGAGGGCATAGATAACGCTAAATTATGGTATACCAGCAAATTAAAACATTTAATACTAGGTGTTTCGCTTTCGCTGCTACATTTTGATAACTTCAAACAGCTATCTTTGTTAACTTAAATGGAACACCCTATATTTTTTTACTCTGTCGTATGCAGATTGAAATTTCCTTTAATTTTTTTAAATTATGAAAAAACAAACTGTTATAAATTATTATTAAAAACTACTAGAATATTAAATGCTGACACGTCGGCGTATTGAGCTACGTATCCGATCAAAAATTCCAGGAGAATCTGGAATAACTCCACAGGAAACAATAATGCGGTTTCTTAAGTCTTCTAGATCTCGAACAGGAGTTCTAAACACCAAAAATGGCCCCAAGTAGAAAAATCCATAGAATTGAAATCCGAGGATCCAGCTGGCCAAAAGTGAGACCCCTTCGATCCAGCGGTTTGGATATGTTTCATTTAAACACTGACGTGCCCTTATACTGAAATGAGTGAGGGCAAGGCACGTAAATCATTTTTATGAAGATATTAGAGTCTTGTATTGACAGGTAAAAAACACAGTTTTGAATACCTTTGCACTACCGTTGATCTTTATTTGCATGGGCGTAGCTACAATTATTGTTTGGGGTGGGCACGCAGTCACCGACTTACCGATATGCTAAAGATGATAATATTGGACATTTTTTTCTGAGGTGGGTACCGGGCTCTCTGGAGTGGGCCGTGCACACCCCTGCCCCCCTAGCTACGACCATGTTTATTTGACATTATGCAGTATAAATAATATTGCGGTCAAAGACTTAAATCTGGTCCGTTTACAAATCACGAATATTTTAATTTGGAAATTCTTACTTCCAAAATGGCGGACCCATTATGGCGGATTGAATAGTAGATACCGTAGAAGTTGGTATGGACATGAGTAAAAATAGACAAATGTTTAAAACTGAGAAACAAAGAATATAAATAGGATTTGCAGTGTGCTGTTTCCTTCAAATACTCAATCCCAGCTGGGAAATATAAGACGCACAAAATGAGTAAGATTTTAGAGCTAAAAATATAAATTTGATCATTTAAGTAGCAAACTGTATCAATTAAATGCTAACTGGCATTTACGGGGATGACAAACTACACCCCTTTAGGTACCTAGTTGAGACAGTTTGTTTCTTGAATGATCAAATTTATACAGGGTGATTCACAACTTATCCAAAAAAAAAAAATGGGAATAGATGCGGCATGAGAAATGGAGTCAATGTCGTAAAAAAAATTGTAAAATCCTTATAGTTTCCGAGAAAAAAATTATTGAAGTTATAGTACATTTAACCACTACATAGCTGGACAACTGTAGTCTCTAGCGTCATTCGCAATACGCGTGTAGAGCCACGTGGTCTTAGCAACTCCGAATACTGAAATCCGTCTTTGCGATAGTGTTTACCTCTTATTTGTGGTGTTTACAACAGTTTTTTAGTAGTTAGTGTCAAAAATGGTTTGTGTGTATAGCAACTCGGAGTTAATGGATATCGTTTTAATTTATGGTGAAGCAAGACAACATTTGTATTATGGTGATGCATTTGTGTTATGGTGAAGCATACAACATTTGTGTCAGTTAGAAAGTGAGTAAGACGAACCCAAATGTGTTTACACGTTGGTGGATAAAATTTTGAACAATTGTTGTTGTAACATCGGGTATGCCAAATGATTTTATTATTTAAAAACACAAATTAATTTTATTAATTAATAAATTTGCCGATATAAAATAAGTGCTATAAAATTCTATTTACTTCTTTCCTTGCGAAAGTTTTTGTCCGTTTTTATCACACCGCCATGGCGGTCGCATTGTGTGAGGTCAGGTTTTACAGTGGACCAGTTTCCAGTGCCGTGCAGAAGTGTATATTTAAATCATTTTCGAACTGCCCTTTTTGATTTTTTCTTTACAAAATTGTATTTGTAAGAGTCCCCTGTACATCCAGAATTTTTTTTTGATAAGTTCTGAATCACCCTGTATTTTTAGCTCTAAAATCTTACTCATTTTGTGCGTCTTATATTTCCCATCTGGGATTGGTATTAGTATTTGAAAGAGAACACACTGCAAATCGAATTAATTTACCTATTTTTTCAATCCGCCATAATGGATCCGCCATTTTTGATTTAAGAATTTCCGAATTAAATAAAACCTTCGGTTTGTGATTGGCGACTTTGAAACACACCGGATAACAAGCTTCAGCCATCTATCTTTCAGGAATTTTCGAATTCAAACTTCAGATTCGTAATCAGCAACCCCAAAAACGCGCGCTAACAAAATTCAGACAAAAATATTGAATAAAAAATATATGACTGAAAGGTAAGTGGAACCCTGATCAGTACGTGATTTCGAATCCTTTGAGGGATAAGTTATATCATATGCTTCTGGTAAGTTGTCTATCAACTTATTTTAGGGGATATTTAAGCGTTTTAGTAAAAAAATATTCAGCTAAATATGTTTTTGGACTACATATTCGAATTCAGCATTAAAAAATTCACAAGATCTATGTACTCATGTCCCTCGTACAAAATTTTTTTCTGTGTGGGATTGTGTTATTGTGTTTCGTAACTTGCTGTCCTATGATACATAATATGTGTGTTAGTTGCTCTGACAATAAAAGCAATTAATGTTGAAGTAGTGATAATAAATTATCTTCGGTTCGTGGTGTGAAGAGAGGCAGATCTTTACAACAATACATAGAAATATATTATTTTTTTTGTTCTTTATGATTTACTTCTTTGGATAGCCTAGACTTTTTCGCAGTCGCCAAAAGTCTGCACATGTTAATCAGTGCCGTTACAGAGACCCTTTCAACGGGTACGTGAGCCAATTTGTCATAACGTCGAATTTATGTGCCAAATGTGGTAAAGATGGTTCTGGTCTCTGGTGTATGCCACAAATGGTACCACAATACGTGTATAGGTATGAGTGAAGTCGAATTTAAAATATTGAACAAGTCGAAAAACCTATATTATCTGTGTGAAACTTGGAAACGTAACTCCGTTATCGTTGATAAAGTCTCTTATAATGTCAATAAAAATTTGAAACAAGTTGAAAATCGAATGGAGAGTTTTACGAATATAAATGACATTATTTTGAAGTTTAAACAAGAAATGGTCGAAAAATTTGAATAGATGTTGGATGCGGCGACAAAAAATATTGAACCTTTGTTGTCCCCTAAACTTAAAGAGGTGGAAGAGGCATCTTCAACTGGTATATTTTATACTCTAAAGTCCTTGAAAAGAAAACTTATATTATTTTAAAACCTAGAGACAAAAACCAAAAAAATGTATCAATAAAGATTGATCTATTTAAGAACATTAATTCAGTACATGACCAAATATGCATATCTAGTGTTAAAAATATAAGTAATGTGAAGTTGTTGTTTCCTGTAGCTCATATGATGATTTGAAAAAGTTTGAAGATATAGCAACAAATAAATTAGCTGCCAATTATGAAGTTCAAGTAGTGCCTAATTTGGATCCTAGAATAAAAATTGTAGCATTGACGGAGAAGTTGCATAGTTGCAAGATGAAGAAATAGTTGAACCTGTTAAAACTCAGAATAAACAAATTTTTAGTGATACAAGTGTTGCAAAAGTGCTCAAAACGAGTACTATAAAAAATCGTTCAAGTGTTTATCAAGTGATATTGCAGCTAGATGGAGAAGCATATATCAAATCAATTGAAAGCGATAAAATGTTTATAGGTTATGATTATTGTACCATTCATTCATGATGCTTTGGAAGTTAGAATGTGTTTTAAATGTTGTGGTTTTAATCAAATCGCAAGAAATTGTAGGTAATAATACTGTAATTTGTCCTAGATGTGCAGAAAATCATCGAGTCTAAGATTGTC
Organism: Anoplophora glabripennis; assembly: GCF_000390285.2. Taxonomy (NCBI): domain Eukaryota; kingdom Metazoa; phylum Arthropoda; class Insecta; order Coleoptera; family Cerambycidae; genus Anoplophora; species Anoplophora glabripennis. The sequence continues at coordinate 46,057 of NW_019416875.1, forward strand.
CTAGCAATTCTTGTGTTAAATGTTTTAACTGTACTAACATTAAGATTAAACAAAAGTTCGATATTGACACTAATCATGCAACATGGGATAGGAGTAGTTGTTATATTTATAAACAAAAACTCGACGCCCTTAAAAATGATATATTTAACATTAAATAGCAATCCCAGTTCTCCATCTATGACAATCAATTAGTAAGGTTGTCTACTCGTTCGCTTTCTTTGGAGGCCTCGCTGTCCTATTATAACTTAAATGTATATTATCAGAATGTTTGAGGACTGAATACGAAAACAAATAAAATATTTATTGCTACGGCTGGTCAACAAATGTGTTATGATGCGTTTGCAGTCACTGAAACTTGGTTAAATGATTCGGTATCAAACGGGGAAATATTTGACGAAAATTTTATTGTTTGTCGCTCTGACAGAGTTTTTACGTATACTCAAATGAAAAAAGGGGGAGGTGTTTTGTCGGCGATTCGAAAAAGTATAAATTCCTCACTTATCAATATAAACAGAAATACAGACACACCGAACACTTTAAAAACAATAGATATAATTGGTGTTAAAATTACTTTGGGTTTTATAAATATTAATATCTTTGTGATATATATTCGTTCCAGAGCGACTCCTGACTGTTGTCATACATTTTCTGATTTTTTATTTCTCTTGACTGTAACTATGGACCAGACTTGTTAATCGGTGATTTTAATGTACCTGAATATGTGAATGGGTCACATGACACTAAATCCGTTACTTTAGATAATATCTGTCAATTTTATTCTCTCAGTCAGTATAATACAGTAAGAAATCATGATAACAAACTTTTATACTTAATAATGTACTTTAACCCATATAAGGTGAGTAAGTCAATTGATGTACTATGTAATGAAGACAAATATCATCCTGCTCTTGATTTAGAAATTAAAACTCGCATTTTCACTTTATGAAAATCTTAGTATTATCGATTGGTCGCCTCTTTCAGATTATTCGAAAATCGATGACGCATATACTTATATTTATGTATGATGTGATGGAAGTTTGTGTTCTCAAAACTAAACTCCGTAATAATAAGTATTCTATTCGATCCATTATTAAAGATAAAAAAGAAATCCAAATTATTGCGTGAATTTAAACTATAGGGTGATATTAGATTTCATAATGATTTTAGTGACAGATGCAAAATAAAGAGAAACGTTGGTAGGTCATAGCTATAGGGAATACTTAAAAACAATTGAAGATAATATTAAAAATAGCCCCAATAAATTTTGGGCATATATGTATATCCAGTAAAAAAATGACTCTAGCAACCCAGTGAGATGAGTTATAACAATCAGACATTAACAGATGATGATAGTGAATGCGTCGTATTTTCAATTTTCCTATATAATGTCTGAATATACAAGTTAATGTGCCAAATATTAAAAATAGTGGAAAGAGGATGATGTCAAACGAGGTTCACGCAAACTTAAGGCAAAAATGTCCATGGGATCTCTGCGTTTGTGGTAAAGGACTGTGGTAGCACCTTTATTCGTCCTTTCACTGTCATATTTAATTTAATATTGAAATCAAGAAATTATTCGAATATAAAGAAAATTTCACGTTTATGCCCTATATTTAGGAATGGTGACGGGAGTGATATAACTAATTATCGACCCATTGCGTTAATCTGTGGTTTCTGTAAGATCTTTGAGAATATCTTGTATCGTTAGGTCTATAACCATGTCAAATATATTGTAACCATAAATCAACATTTTATGAACGAGAGATCTACTACAACTAATCTCGTGTGTGGTACCCAATATGTCGCGGATATTCTGGATAATCGGGGACAGGTTGACATTATATACACCGATTTCTCGAAGGCCTTTGATAGACTGAATCACAAAATTTTGATTGAAGACTGGGTGGTTACGGATTGTCTAAGAATTTAGTTGATTTGTTTGTGTTATACTTGGCTGATAGAACGCAATATGTACAACAAGGGGGATTCAAATCAGAAGTAATAAGAGTGCTGTCAGCAGTACCTCAGGATTCAGTCCTGGGACATCTACTCTTCAACATCTTTTTGAATGACATAATAATTCCATTGATGTCACTTTTTTAATGTACGCAGATGATATGAAGTTGTATACGAGGATTAAGACCTCTAAGGACTGTGAACAGCTGCAAAATGCTTTAAATTTAGTCGAACATTGATGTATAGCTAATAAACTTCCACTGAATTCTAAAAAATGTAATGTTAAGTCATTTAGTAGACAAATACACCCATTGAGCTTTGGTTACCACATTAATGATGTATTTAATGTATTTAGATCTGCCTACCCTCATAAAGGTTTAGGGACAGTATTTGATTGTAAGCTTTCGTTTGTTGAACATGTTGATAGGATTTTGAAGACCTCATATAAAAATTTAGGGTTCGTTATTCGATAATGGTAAAGTTTTCTTGGATCATAGTACGTTATTTATTTTATATAATTCGTTTGTGAGGTCTAGATTGGAACAGTTCACATAAATTATTTGGAGAACATACATAGGAAGTTTTTAAAGTAATTATTTTATAAAGAAAATTCGTATTACCCCCCCCATTAATTTTTCTCAGAACCTTCTGTTAAATCACTTTGGCGTGAGATCATTTTCTTGCATAAGATAATCCAACGCATCTTTGACTGTCCTCAGATATTAAGTTTACTTAACTTTAATGTGGCTAGGTTAACTTCGCGTTCTCCTGCAACATTCTGTTTGTCTATCCCTCGCACAAATCTCCTAAAAGCTTCTCCATTGTTTGAGGCATGTTCAACTATACAAAAATTGCACATGTTTGTAATTGTAAATGTGTTATTAATACTATATTACTTATACTGCGCACTTTTTCTGTCTTCTCCATGTCATTTGTCACATGTTTGTTTTATATTTACTTATTATATAGGTTTAACCTTTTTTTCTGTATTTCTCTATTTCTATTTATTCTTTGTACTCCCCCATTCCGCAATTGGAATTTCGTTTCTCTGGAATGATGTATCCAAAATAAATAAATAAATACATAATAGTACATTATACTATAAGGGAGAGAAATGCGTTATTTTGGCAGAGGTGCAATTTGAAGCCCGAGGGCTACAATGCACCGAGGACAAAATAGCATCTCTCCCGAATGGTATATACTATTTTTTCCACGGTCTCATTAACTTAAAAACACATATTTTGTCATTATGAAGTAANGCTAATAAACTTCCACTGAATTCTAAAAAATGTAATGTTAAGTCATTTAGTAGACAAATACACCCATTGAGCTTTGGTTACCACATTAATGATGTATTTAATGTATTTAGATCTGCCTACCCTCATAAAGGTTTAGGGACAGTATTTGATTGTAAGTTTTCGTTTGTTGAACATGTTGATAGGATTTTGAAGACCTCATATAAAAATTTAGGATTCGTTACTCGATAATGGTAAAGTTTTCTTGGATCATAGTACGTTATTTATTTTATATAATTCGTTTGTGAGGTCTAGATTGGAACAGTTCACATAAGTTATTTGGAGAACATACATAGGAAGTTTTTAAAGTACTTATTTTATAAAGAAAATTCGTATTACTCCCCCCCATTAATTTTTCTCAGAACCTTCTGTTAAATCACTTTGGCGTGAGATCATTTTCTTGATAAGATAATCCAACGCATCTTTGACTGTCCTCAGATATTAAGTTTACTTAACTTTAATGTGGCTAGGTTAACTTCGCGTTCTCCTGCAACCTTCTGTTTGTCTATCCCTCGCACAAATCTCCTAAAGGCCTCTCCATTGTTTGAGGCATGTTCTAGCTATACAAAAATTGCACATGTTTGCAATTGTAAATGTGTTATTAATAAGTTGTTTGTATATTACTTACACTGCGCACTTTTTCTGTCTTCTCCATGTCATTTGTCACATGTTTGTTTTATATTTACTTATTATATAGGTTTAATCTTTTTTTCTGTATTTCTCTATTTCAAATTCTTCTTTGTACTCCCAGTCCGCAAATGGAATTTCGTTTCTCTGGAATGATGTATCCAAAATAAATAAATAAATAAATAAATAAATAAATAAATTAATAATTACTAATTAGTTCCTTTTAAGTTAGAGACGATATTTAAGAGTCATTCTCCCCTACTACACACCACTTTCTAACGTTACCTACTACTAAGTCTATTTGTCGTTTCCTCCTGTAATCAAATACCTAGAAAGGTGAATTCACATTAGCATATTAAAATAAAGTAGTAGTATCCGACAACCACCAACCTTCAACTAATATTATTTTTTAATAACTTTAAACTGTACTATTTTTTGAAAGCATCTCTAAAATTAGCACAAAATTTTTCGAGCCACGATTCAGCTTCACCGAACCAGTCAATACCCTTTCTCCAGCTTTCATCTCGAGAGGGCTTGTCATGCACCTCCATGGAGGCCTAGTGCGCCTATGCCGAACTGCGGAAAGGTCAAAGGTCGCGCTTTCAAATGTTTAACTTCCTTTTTGTTCTACTGGAAATGGCAATTCTCCCGGTATTATGTGCAGCTAAAATTCATACAGCAGTTCAACATTGTCTTTCCAGTATTTTCAAGAACTACATTTAAAACACAAAAGTCTACTTTCGTTTGCTAAAGTGAATATTACATCTTAAACATTGTTTCGTAAACGTTCTTGTCGTTTTTGACAAGTAAGGTATCATATTAAGTAATTAATTTTTGTTTATATATATTTATATGAACCTAATGCATTTCTGATATTTTAAATTTGTACATAGAGGTGGACTTACCTATGTCGTTTTGAGCTGTCACGATTACATTGAACTGCGAATTTTGTTCCTTATTTATTTTTTTATATTTCAAAGGTGAGTTTTTGCCAAAAGATTTATCATTAACAAGATTTTATACAAAAAATATCTAATAAGAGAAAAAATACTCTAGGCTAAAGAAAGTTGGAATTAGGTTTGTTTCTGCAGAGAATTCGTGATAATTTAAATCTACTTTGGATGCTCATGATCTCACTGGGGCTATCGCAAACGGTTCGAAATTTGTTACCCCTCGAACGATGTTCCTTGAGTTAGTTATTTTGTAATATCATCCCATATTTTCATTTTTTTTTACTTAGGTGTATGCATCAAAGTAACGGTTTGAGGATAGTAAATTTTACGTGGAACAGTGGAAAACATTCACGGAAACGTTTCAACTTTCGAAACAAATGGTTTTCACGATTTAAAAGAAGTCATCAGTTAATTGAAGATGATCCTCGATCAGGAAGGCCTTCAATTGGCTGACCCCCGCGTTCAGAAAGCTAAAGATATGGTGTAAGCAAATCGTCGATTCACTGTTAAAGAAATTGCAGAAGGTTTTAGCATCTCAATTTGAGAAATGCCATGAGATTTTGACTGAAAATATGCGTCGAGTTGCAGCAAAATTTGTTTCTTGTTTGATGATCGAACAACAAAAGAAAACACGTGGACATTTATCGGCAACTCCAATGACGATGAAACATTCATTCAAAGGATCATAATGGGAGAGGAAATATAGGTTTACGGCTACGACATTGAGACAAGTTCAATCATCACAATGGATTGACAAAGATCTCCGCGCCCCAAGAAGTCACGTCAGTCTCGATCCAATGTCAAAGTGATGTTCCCTGTTTTTTTTACTTTAATGGAATTGTGCATTTTGAATTTTTGCCTCAAGATGTAGGTAGCAGTGAACCGATTGTACAATCAAGGCGTTTTACAACGGTTACGTAAAAAATCCGCAAAAAGAGATCGGAATTGTGGCGAGACAACTCATGGTTCTTGTACCATGATATGTTTCCCCATATCTAGCTTTGTTAACTCTTCAGTTTTGTGCAAAAATTCAGATTGGTGTTCTCTCTCACCCTCCTTACTCGCCATACCTGGCTCCTTGTGATTATTTCTTATTTCCGAAATTAAAATCATTGCTGAAAGGATGCCGTTTTCAAACTATTGATGACATCAAAGCAAATTCTTCGCAGATTTTAAAGACAGCTGCAAATGAAACTACTATCACGACTACTTCGCAAAATGGAAACACGATTGGGAAAAGTGTGTGGATAAGGGAAGAGAGTACATTGAAGTAGACAGAAACCGATAATGTATACAATTAATAATAAAGCATAAAAAATAAATTTCGGTTCGGTCGGAACAGACATGTATGTCCACAAAGAACGTATTGGATTGCATAAGGAAGATAACATAAAATTTTTTTTTTTTATGAAAATTAAATGGGCTTTTGATTTGTGTCAACATGTATTCTTGGAATTTGTGTTTATTTTACTCCTCTCTCCTTTTTTTTTGGGTCAAAACCAATTTATAGATTTCGTGTCACCTTATTTCTATTAAGACCTATTATTAAAGGGAATTTAAATTTAAAAATTTTGAATTCTCATTAATAAAGGTATGTAAAGGATGTAGTTATATGACATTAGTTGGTGCAAGGACTAATGACACTAATTGTAAGTCACTATTACTTGTTGTTGCATTGAATTATAAGTTAATAAATTTATTCTCTCATGTGTCATCATAAGTTACAAATTTCGCTATTTTCATATCTTCCTTCTTCTTATTCCTGAGTTTTTCTATCAGTATAAAGCTACGTTGGATTCGGTTTTGAATTTATATGTTCTGTTCTCTATATCTCTCTCTCTCGATTCGATCTTCTAACTTCTGTTTCACTTTTATCTATTTTATTCCCCTCCTTCACGCAGCAGTGCTGCTTTTATGCTGTTGAACAGCTTACCAATTTTTGATATCACTTCATCAATTTCATTTTTAAATACTTGTTCTAATTGTTCTCCTTCTATTTTTTAGTTATATTTACCTATTGTTTTAGTTTTCTACATATGCATATGTCTTTCCTTAAGTTCTTCTTCAAATATATTTGTTAATGTTATCAAATTTAAATTTTCTAGAATCTGGCGTCATAACTTTTCATTTTTGTTAATTACATCTCCAAGAATCAAATCAGAGTAGTCAGGTTAATGTATGTGTATATCCCCGTCCCAGGGCTGTTCTACTCATGACTTGTCGATTTATCATTTCGTACAACTCTTACATAGCTTTGTGGATTTTCATATATACTTTTTACATAGTCAATCGAAAGCCTCCACATCTACGGAACAGATGTGTATTTGTTTTCCCATTTTAACCACTTTCTCTTATATCTGTCTAACAGTAAAAATTGAATCGATTGTTCCTCTCTGTTTCCTACACCCGCTCAGAATTTCTTTTATGTCCTAATCTCATTTTTTCTTAAGCGATTTCCCAAAATTCTGGCAAATGGTTCACTTATACTGCCCTCCAAAGTAGTCCCTCTGTGATTATCGCATTCTTTGTGGGCCGCTCTTTCATTGCTTGATTCAGTTTCATTTTCTTCTTTTGTTATTTCTTCTATTTTCAGTTCCTCTTCTTTACTATATCTTTCATCTCCTTCTACATTGTTTTCTTGCCCTTGCTCTTATTCATTTTCTATTTCATCCGATAATTTTTTAAATATTTTCCTCTTTCTATAATGATGTTCTCGCTGAGTAGCACTTTTCCACGTTTATATTTTATTTTTTCTCTCTTTTGATATGAGAATATTAACTGCAGAAACAGCTGAACGTGAGGCTTTCTTGTTTTTGCGAATTTCAACCTGTTTGGAATCCTTAGCTTGAATCCTGTTTCAATTTTATTTGACAGCATATCCTTAATGGATACGGCTACCGTGGAGTTTAATGACCATAAGATTGCCATCTGGATTAGCCAGTAATATAGCTGATGAACGTCTCATATTTGGTATATAAACCAGAACCTGGCAACTTAAAAATATAAAAAACATAATAAGAACCAGCAAAAGTTAATAATATAATTTCTTACTCATAAGGAAAGTGATGGTAGAAAATAATTAATTGTTCTAAATGTTCGGCGATTAATCGTCTTCGGCGATAGGTAAATACCCATTTCAAAAACAAAAATGACCGTTCAACATTTACCGAGGTCACAGGAGCGTAACTAAAACAGTCGAAGTTTTTAATAGATGCTATTTTTACTAATGGTTTATAATCTCGGAATTCTCGTCATAGCCAGAATTTCGCAACAGAAGAGCCGTATCTCGAAATTGAAGTGAATGAAAAGAAAATAAAAAAGATTTTTTATTTGTTTGAAAAAAAAAAGAATAACTAACTTATGATGGTTTTAAGTTACTTAAATTCGGCGTAAATTTTCACCATCCTGTATGCAGTAAGGCACTTTGTAATTATGGATGTGAAGATTTCAATTTGGAAAGATAGCTAAACAGTTATCTTCCTTAGTTGAAATAGTACTCTCACCGTTAAACGCGAAATGTATGGTAATATCTCTTGATAAAAAAATCACTAGGTTTCTTAGTACTCTCAGATGAGTATTTTCACATGTGTACATGTCTGCCCCTGATCTAAAGCTTCGCATCTATCAATTTATTCGATACGTATCTAACGGCACCCTTACGCCTGCCCTGTCGGCCTGGCGTGCCGGTGAACAATCCCGTTTTTTTTTTTGTTAAGGAACGTTGGCAGTGCATTTCTTTGTCGTTTGTGAGTTTGGCGCTTTGCTTGGTCGAGTGTACGGCACGTGTTTTTATAGCAGTCAGTAGCATTGTGTATCGTGAGCATAGAACGGCACGCTGCTTGACAATAGATTTATTCTATTTCTGCTACTACAGCGTGTATTGCAGCATCGAGCATAATATTTGCATGTTTACATACTTAGTTGTCTATTGATAAGACACTTAGCTTCAATATTTTTGTTATAGTTATAGACTTTTGTCGAAATAAAAAAACAACATGATGACATGAGCATAGTTTTAATCAATTTTTTAAGATTAAAGAAATAAGACAATTCCCTCATAATTACTCTGTAGCATGCGCGCAAAAAACAACAAGTCCAAAATTAAGAAAAATGTGTTGATATTAAAAATTAGTTCACGAGGGCGATCTACAACTAGTGCTTAATAGTTTTGGAGCTGCAGTTTTCACAGTTCGTTTTGGCATATAAATTGTCATGCGTAAATGCAAAATTGAATGTCCTTTCGACTGATATAAGGTTCTCCATACTTATCTTTAACAGTCTTTCAGAAAAATCAGGTTCTTTTCTAAAGTTCGAAAAAGTAGCTATGTAACGGCATCAAGAAGGCCTTGCAAAACCACTTTTCTCTCACATTTTATCAGATCTGGGACTGACAGTGTCAATTGGCATGTTTAAAAAGTGGTTTGACAAACAAAAGTCTAGTAAAAACCACTAACAACAACTATAACAAAACGCAAAACGAAACAAACTGAAACTCGGAACACAACAAGAAATATTCAATAATTATTCTATAATCTTTAATTACAAAACTAATTCTTAAATAAAAAACAATATTGAAATTACTATAAATATAAATGAATATTTAGACTGCTGATTTACATCAATTGCTCGAAGTGCCCTCCATTTTGATTAATATACAAATGAATTCAGTTTTTAAAAAACTGTTCAACATGTCAGCATGTCTGGCGTAATTTCTTGAAATGCTACTGTAGTGTAGCCAAAGGAATGTCGCCTGACAAATCTTCTAGAGTGTTTGTTAAAAAGTTTAAATAAACTGCTCCAGTTTAGACGCTGATAAAAAAAGAATGGTCCAATGACATGGGTTCCCAAAATTGCTCCCCATACGTTCAAAGACCATCGTTAGCTATGAGTTGTCCGGAATTGGTGAGGATTGACTGTGTCATAATAATGGCAATTATGACTATTAACGAAACTGTTTTTATGAAAAGTAGCCTCATTGGAGAAAATAACCCGTTTAAAAAAATCTATCATTTTGATTTAACATCTCAAGTGCCCACTGACAAAACTCCAGTCACCGCTGAAACTGCTGAAAGTCTACTTTTAGTAACTTTTGGTGCAATTTGATGCGATAACTATGTGATGTGCTGTGCTTTTATAAAATCCTATGTATCGACGTTGTCAATACATAGAATTTTGCAAGGCCTTCTTGACGGCGTTACATAGCTACTTTTTCGGACTGTAGAAAAGATCCTGATTTTTCTGGAAAACTGTTAGAGATAAGTATGGACAACCTTATACCAGTCAAAAGGGCATTCAATTTTGCATTCACCCAAGACAATTAATATGGGTCATTCCATTAAAAAAAGTTTTTCAACTCGTAAGATTATTAAATGTAGATCTCAGTATTTCCGAGTCTGAATAATGTACACGTTTTGCTCACAGATGGAAAGATAGAGCAATTTATGCCAAAACAAACTGTGAATACTGCAGGTTTCTAATTCCTACGGTTTAGACCCTATCTAGCCTATTTAGAGAGCTTAAATCGTGATTTTTAAAAAAATAACTGATTATCTCGAAAACGGTAAGTTTTAAACAACATGCACATTTAATAAACTCTACCTAATATTAAGCAAGGAATTGAAAAACGCAATAATGTACAGGGTGTTCCATTTAAAATAACAAAGTTATGTAGCGCCCATGCGAAATGGAAAACCCTGTAAAGCTAAAAATGTGTTCATTACAGGGCCCACTTGATTCCAGACAATTTTTATTAAAACCATTTTTTATACATTTGACAGTTACAGAGTTAGGTGGAACACCCTGTATAGTCTAGTTTGAATAAAAATAAACTAATGGTAGCGTATTTAGGATAGATCCGAATTCTGAACTCTCAAAACATTTATTTTGATCTCGTAAAGAATCTCCCCAGTCGTTGGTCTCCTATAGAAGCTGTAGGCTGCGTATAGCATGGTGCAGTGCGATTACGTCATTACGTTTATATGGAAAATGTATAGACGTGAAGTACTGCGTACAGCTGCCGCACGGTGGAAACCGCATCTTTACGTCTTCATACTAAACCTAACAAATGTGACGCACTGCGTCTACAGGAGACCATCATCTACAGAAAATCAAAACTTTTGTATCCCTACAGAGTTTTTTTCATAGAAATAATTAAATTCGAAAACCCATAACAATATTATGATGAAACCGAAGAGCAAAGAAGTTTTTTGTAGTATATGTGGCAAGTAACGAGCTATTATATATAAAACCTATTGATTGATTCATTTTTTGAATATGTCACAATGACAATATAGATTGTCAGTGTTGTACAAATCCAAAAAGTCAAGAAGCCCATCCCCACCCACGGAACACGTCGAAAAGTCCGCACTTCATCCACAGAAGCGGGAACAGCACAATAAAAAAATTCCTTCGACAGGACAAAAGGGGAGAACGTATCCCTGATTCTCTCCTGCAACTATTATTATGACTCCGCACGGCACGTGCTATTTGACAATCAATGTAATGACGTCAGCGCGAAGAGGACCAATTGCGGTGGAGATCCATTCACCGCGCCGATTACAGATTCATCTCCTGCTTCGGCTCTCCTGCGAACTTCAGTAGCGATCCGCACACTTCAAGTTTCAGCAGTGAGGTTCCAGACCTCACACAGTCCACCACGCGGCCACCTAGGCATTATCTGATTGGCTTCATAATAATTATTTGTGTTTGGCTATAATATGTTGAATCAAGTGAATAGTGAATTAGTCTAGGAAATTTGGTTGCTTTGTTTTCCACTTTTCAAAATTATTTTTTCTGTTCTCCAAAATTAATTTAATTCTTTTCCGAAGCAGTGATGGCATTGTTGATGGCTCTCCTTGTAAGTTAAATTTTTGCATGCCGTTTCTCTTTACAGGGTTGAAAGTGAGAAGCTCAAGCAAAACACGTTTTTCAAATAAAGGTTGTTCTGTTTCCTTNCACACAGTCCACCACGCGGCCACCTAGGCATTATCTGATTGGCTTCATAATAATTATTTGTGTTTGGCTATAATATGTTGAATCAAGTGAATAGTGAATTAGTCTAGGAAATTTGGTTGCTTTGTTTTCCATTTTTCAAAATTATTTTTTCTGTTCTCCAAAATTAATTTAATTCTTTTCCGAAGCAGTGATGGCATTGTTGATGGCTCTCCTTGTAAGTTAAATTTTTGCATGCCGTTTCTCTTTACAGGGTTGAAAGTGAGAAGCTCAAGCAAAACACGTTTTTCAAATAAAGGTTGATCTGTTTCCTTACACAGTGTAGAGCTAATTATACTTAGATATACTACTTTTACTTCCTTAGCAAAACTTTCAAATGCATGCTATGTACAGTTTCGGACGTGAGAATATAGTTTACAAAAATTTGAAATTGAAAAATCTTTGTCGTGTCTCTCAATGGACGTTTTAATAGACGTTTTTTGCCTAACTTTTGAATAGGTAGGTTGCCGCCATCTCTAAAAAATATGTGTATGCAGCGCCGCAAGCTTTCGAACCGCCATGGAAGTAAAAAAATATATTACGAATTTTCTTATCTCTTTTGTTTATTATAGAAGCCTTTTTTGGAAGACTTGCTACATTTTGGCTCCTTCCAAACTTTAGAATTTTTTTCTGCAACTTTCCTTTGAAATTATAATAATATAATTAATTAGATATTAGGAATTTTAGATTTAATGGTGTTAAAAACATGATTTTTAAAAATAATTTAAATAATAATATTGTACAAGTATATTAATAATAATAATACTTCTCATTCCAACATAGAAGCCAGGAATCTGTGTAGAAGAGTAAGTATCTACATTCAACAGCTACTTATTTGGTAATAATCAAACATTATACTGAAATAAGAGAAATATACAAAACCTGAACAAGTACCTATGGCAACACAGTTTAAAAAATAGTTAAAAACGGAATCCGATTTCAATTAGTAAAAGATCTGTAGATAATCTTATTTCTTCATCACCAATACAGTCTATGAACGTAAAATTATATTAAAAATACCCGATAACGAATACTTAACTACAAGTAAAGTTGAAATCGATATTTTTGATTAATTTATTATAAATTATAAAGTATTTTATTTGAACAGCAAACAACTTTCTTGGAAGGAAATGGGAAAATAATTAATAAATAATAATGAACTCAATAAAAAAATAATAAAAGATTGTGATGGTAATGGTAATGGTAATTCTATGATTACAGAGATACTTTATCACTGTAATTATGAGAAACGATATTACATCGAATGAAAAATTTAATATTTTTATCCACAATCACCTTATAATCGGTAAAAATATTAAAAAATACGAAAAACCCCAGTGAATGGACATTCAGTCCTAATAAATGAACATTCATGTCTAGTGAATGAACAGAATATGTACTAGAAAAGTATTTATTTTAAAGAGAAAATTTAGATCTATAACAATATATTTATATATTTCTACATGGTCAACATTTTTAAGGTACAGGGTAATTAATTTCGTAAAATCCTCTTTGATTAATTTTCTTTGGTTCTGGAATCTTATACAACACGTTTTCTGCGGGATACCAAATTTTATCTATAGTTAGGGGCCATTTCCAAAATTTTCCATTAGTAGTTTGTATCATAGTAGTAACTTCATAATCTTCTTCTTTTTTTGTAATTTTGCCTGGAAAATGTTGATTATCATATTTCACAATTCCAAAGTCACCTATTTCAAATGTTAATGCTACATTTTTTCTCTTAGTCCCAAATTAGTTGTTGCCGAGTCTTTTCTTTGGTTTATTTCCTTTAATCTTTTTTTATTTAGTTGATTGGATTTTCTGTTTTTCTGTTCTTCAAATTTTCGTTTTCTTTCTTCCTTTCTGTTCTTTATTTCTTCCATTTTATCATTCTTGGATTTTTCCTTATTGTCGAAATATTCTTTCCATTCTTTAGAAATCAATGCAAAAGGCATTGGTTGTTTTATTTTGTTTTTATTTTTGTTATACTCGAGTCTCGACCAGCGAAGATGCTTCTTCCACACATCAACTTTATCTAGATTTTTCTTTTCTGTCTTTATTCCATTCTCGGCCCTCTGTTCCACCTCAACTTCGGTCTTCTTTTCTCTTTCATCGTCAGGTTTAGTTTCATTGTTATTACCATTGTGATCGTTAGATCCCTTTTCGATTTCCATCTCTTTCTTCCTTGTATTTTCATTGTTGGTATTTGTTTCTGTCTCAACTTCAATATTCTTTCCATTATCAGTCTTTTTTTCCGTAGCGTTTTCAGTCTCCTTTTCAGCTCTTTCATCGTCAATTTTAGTTTCATTCTCATCACCAGTGTGGCTCTTATTTTCGCTGTCAGTCTGTTCAGTCCCAATTTCGATTTCTTTTCTGCAGTCATAGTCAACTTCCTTTTTAATATCGATCCCTTTCTTCCTTATATTTTTATTGTACGTCATTTTTTCTGTCTCAACCTCAATATTTGTTCGATCATCAGTCTTTTTTTCAATCGCTCCAGTTTTTTTTAAACTTTTATAATTAGTTGTCTTTTCAGTCTGGTTTTCTCTTTTATCATTAGGAACTAATAATATATTCGATAATACTTTTATGGGCATATTTGAACGGTTCTCATTAATTTTCTTTCTATCATGTACGAAATCTTCCAATACCTTATTTACTTTATCAGTGCTGACATCAACCTCTTATTTATTTTCCTTTTGTACCATCACATATGAACCGTCTAAAGTTATACTTTATCCACTAGTGGAATAAAGTAACTTTATTTCACTAGCAGAATAATGAAAAAATAATAAATCTATAATAAATCAAATTTAATTTATTTACTTAACATTAACATTTACATTTATAGTACTAGACATTTTCGTTTTTTGTTTTATCACATTTCACTTCCTTTCCGTTAATAACAACCCTTGTAGCATTGTTGCCATCATTTTTAGAACGCATAATATCTGTCGAAGTTTGTGGAGAATTTTCACAAGTTACAGATGGCTCTTCTTGTAAGGAACAGCTATACAGGGTGATTCACATATGGTGATCAAAAATGAAACCTCGTATTCTTTGGTGGATTTTAAAGGGAGTCTTTCTTATATAGTTTTTAGCTAGGACGCTTCGTTAAAAAGATACAGGGTGTTAAACTTCAAAAAATATTTTTAATTTTTTTAAATAATTTAAAAACTAGTAAGTGAAATAATTTGAAATTGAGCACATGTATTTATTTATGTAAACATTGTACAAAATCTGAGGGCTATTCCTAAAATTTGCATGCTCCAGTGGCGGAGATACAGGGTATCGGTGGCATATTTTTCTAAATAAAATAGTACGCTACTGCTTTACGGTAACACCCATAATATTTTCGGATTCTTCTTCCAATTTTCTACAAATTACTACTCTCTTATGTTTTTCGAAAAAAACCTAATTTTCGAGTAAAAAAAACGAACTGAGAACACACTTCGATATTCGAATATAATGCTTTTTAAAATTACATAGTAGGCTGCGATAGCAACTTTGACATTCTGAGCAGTTAGAAGAAAGAATAAATAATGATTTTCATCAGATTCAAGCAACAATAAATTTCGAACAAGTTACATTTTCGTTATTAAAAAGATGACGGAACTGTGTTCGTGGAAATGGAGGTATTTTTGAGCATTTACTCTAATAAAATCATTAAAATGATGACTAATGTTATTAATTTTTTTATTCGAATAAATAACCGAATGATTAGTGCTTGTCATGTCATTTAAGTACAAGTGTTTCCAGTTGGTTCTTTTAATTTTACTCGAAAATCAGGCTTTTTTCGAAAAACATAAGAAAGCAGTGATTTATACAAAATTGAAAGGCGAATCCGAAAGTATCATGGTTGTTACCGTAAAGCAGTGGCATACTACTTTATTTAGAAAAATATGCCACCGATACCCTGTATCTCCGCCACTGGAGCATGTAAATTTTAGGTAAAGCNCTCCAGTGGCGGAGATACAGGGTATCGGTGGCATATTTTTCTAAATAAAATAGTACGCTACTGCTTTACGGTAACACCCATAATATTTTCGGATTCATCTTTCAATTTTCTACAAATTACTACTCTCTTATGTTTTTCGAAAAAAACCTAATTTTCGAGTAAAAAAAACGTACTGAGAACACACTTCGATATTCGAATATAATGCTTTTTAAAATTACATAGTAGGCTGCGATAGCAACTTTGACAATCTGAGCAGTTAGAAAGATGTTTTTCATCAGATTCAAGCAACAATAAATTTCGAACAAGTTACATTTTCGTTATTAAAAAGATGACGGGACTGTGTTCGTGGAAATGGATGTATTTTTGAGCATTTACTCCAATAAAATCATTAAAATGATGACTAATGTTATTAATTTCTTTATTCCAATAAATAACCGAATGATTAGTGCTTGTCATGTCATTTAAGTACAAGTGTTTTCAGTTGGTTCTTTTAATTTTACTCGAAAATCAGGCTTTTTTCGAAAAACATAAGAAAGCAGTAATTTATACAAAATTGAAAGGCGAATCCGAAAGCATCATGGTTGTTACCGTAAAGCAGTGGCATACTATTTTATTTAGAAAAATATGCCACCGATACCCTGTATCTCCGCCACTGGAGCATGTAAATTTTAGGTAAAGCCCTCAGATTTTGGAAAATGTTTACATAAATACATGTGCCCAATTTCAAATTATTTCAGTTACTAGTCAACATAACTTTCTGCTACAGAGAAGCTCTTCCATCCACCATGCCGTTTGATGGTTGTAAAATTAGCACCTTTATTGACCAATAAAGTTGTTGGAGTGCGCCTCATACAATGACCAGTATATGCTTCTCTGGATTTGCGATAATCAGGAATGAAGTAATTATTGAGGGTACCTTCGCCAATGTGTTGATTCCAACAGGCTGAGAAGTACATTTTTGATTGATGTATCTCAAAAAGAATTTGTCTTGTGTTAGGCGAATTGGGCGCAGAGAAATATATTTTCTTCATATTTCAGCAGCATTCACGCATAATCCTTCTTCTATAATTGTAAATTTTCTTGAAATGCCCATATTGGTGTCAGATATTGAAACAAGTAGGTAACTGACGACGTCCTGTAGGTACGTCATTAATTTTCAAATTTGTCAATTCACAGTATCGACAGCCACCAAAACCCTTCATTATTAGTACAAACTAAAATAATTCAAAGTTTACTATAGAGTATGTCCGCGCATTGAGTTTACAAGAGGACAAATGGACCAAAAAGTGAAAGATACGCAAAAATGGCATTCTTGATAAAAGTCTTTGCTTGTGTAGAAAATACGAATCACCATGATGAATTTCAATTTTGTTGTACATGGTGGGTCAACAAAAATACAAAAATGTTATTTTGCATAAGAGTAAACATACTTTAATTTTCAAAATACGAAAAAATGCATTCTGATAAAGCTTTTGCTTGAAAATAAAAAAGAGTCATGTTATCAAAAATTTAATTAAGTATTCTCTAGCACACCTGTAATCAGAGTACCTACTAATTCCTAAAATAACGACACTTAAGGACCCTGGTCTCCAGAAAACCCTGAATTTGGAATAATGACACGAAGACGATATTTTACATAAGTGAGCGTGTGGTGCCCGATATCTCCCAGGAAAGATAATAATCACTTAGTCTTTGATGAATGGTTCCTTTTTTACTTCTTCTTGGATTTTTTAAGATTTAAAGTCTTCTGATTAATTAAAGGTGACAAAAAGCAACAATTATGGAATCCAGAAGCAATGCGAATCGATGAAATAGTACCAATACCATTATATTATATTGATTTTTTACTTTTTCTGTCAGTGTTTCAGCAAAAAGTATAAAAAAAATTAGATTACTAACACGCATTATTACACACACAGTTGTTACAATCATTTCCTGCAGTTTCTAGTCATTATATTACTTGCTAGACTTAGGGAATCAACACCAGAGACTTATATTTAAGAGCAAACCTATTTTATACAGTCGACATTTGTGGCAATAGATCAGTAATATTGACTGAGTTCGATTAAGTTATCAAATGCTTGAATATGTAGTGAAAGTCCGAAAATTTGTAACAACGAAGTTACAAATTAAAAGAAATTTCCATTAAACGAAGATATTTCCTTATTCTTCAATCAGTTGGCCTCATAGTTTCATTAAAAAAAAACTTAAGCTCATATACTGATGTACAGATTTATCTTAAAATCAGTGACATTCGATGATATTTTGATATTATGAATTTTTCAAATACACAAAGTTATTAATAAAGTGCAGAACCTGCCTCTATTGAGTAAAAAATTAATAACAACTATTTTATTTGCAGTTTCTAAATTGACAACATTAATTGTTTTCTAGAAAAAAAAACATTAATAATTTGGACAAACATTCAGTGTATCAAACTTGAAAAAAATCGCAGAAATAAAATAATAGTAACAAAATATTAATTTCGAGAAAGTATCTTCGAAGTTATGTACCCCATTAGTTCTGATAAAGTGTAATAGGAATATGTCCCATCATTACTATGAATAGGATCAATTTTTATTTGGGATCACGCATTACATTTCAAATAAAGCAAATCTTTTAAATATCATGTATCAGTAGAAGCAGCAGAGTGGCGTAAAAAGGTTAATTTATATGTATGTGTAACCAAATCAAAAATAATAAGCAGTGAAATAAGTCCAGTAATCCAAGAATGTGTTATTGCGCATTACACGCATGCCCACACCCGGCATTTGCAATGTTTTGATATTTCCACACATGTGGAAACTAAATGGTGAGTGTTAGGGCGAGGGGTATATCGGTTACTGGGAAAACTAAAGTAAATTTAATTATTACGAAAGCAATGAACAATCAATCATACAATTCCTAATAGGTACAAAGATAGGAAGCAATGCTTCCTTTGCTTCCATGGAATTAATGCCCCTGTTAATAGTTTGACTATTTACATTAAAATATCGCATACATCGCAAGACACGTGCAATAAGAGATAACATATATTTCTGGTTTAATTCGCTACACAATATGACTCGACTTACCTGATAATGCATCTACTCTGGACTTGAGCTATATTGATAGTTAAATGTATTGAAAAACTGTATTCCGTGGTGTTCCACTTACTTACACTTACTTGCCGTAACTGTAACCAATCGTAAGTTTTGAGCATAACAGACCATAGTCTGCAACAATAGTCATGTGGCTGTAGCATTCTTAGATAGTCGTGGACACAAAACTCAAAACATTAAAGAACCATTTCTTTACTCCAATTTTTCAAAAACCTCCCACATAATTATGAAAAAGCTCGATACACAAAAGCTTTGGACGGAAACATTATATCCAGATCTATTCAAGATTTTCCATATTCGATTTTTTGTCTTATGAACTCTTTAACGACACCAAATTTAAATTTTATATATTTTACAGCTACTATAAGAGAACGTACCAATTTTGAAGTACAGTCCTTAACGATATTTGTTGAGATGGAATTTCAAGAAGACCTCTGCGTCACTTTCTTGGAATTTAACGCATTCGATACACGAGATAGACAGACATTGGCGAAAAACTAGGCACGCCCCTGCCCCCATAAATTGTTACAGTAATTTCAATAACATAACTTTATTGGCTTAGTCTTTTCTTCAAATTCTATCACAACAAATATTGTACGGATTGTATGATATATATTCAGTTTTTCTTGTGATTTATATTTAATTTTTTGAAGAAAGATAAATTTACGTATTTGCTGCAGTAAATTTAACTGTTTTTCACCGATTCCTTCAATGTCGTAAGAAACAGTATTTTTTTAAATAATATTATTGAAAAAAAACTTATTCACACAAATTGTTTGTTGCAGTTACCTTCTGTAAAATTTCGATGGGTACAAAATTCATTCACAAAGTTCTATTCTAGTCGAATAGATAATACGTTTCTCTATTTCTCTTGTTAATAGCATACGTAATCGAGTCTAAAAAAGTAATTTATCTGCAAGTGTTAATTCAAATTAGTATTCAGGGAAAGGACGAGACAGCATAGAATCTATAAAAAAATGTAAATGTATAAAAGAAGTATCAGTGTACAAGGGCATAAGCAGATGAAATGAATAGAAAGAATAAAATTCCGATCAATCCTAGTAAAAATTAGAATTGAGGTGATCTAAATCTGTTTTGATTGGTTGTAGTACGCAAAGTAGAGGCTAGTGATGAAACATGACCAAGGATAACGTTGGGTTTCGCTCACGACTGACGAAACGAGTCAATATTATGTACCATACAAAGTGTGGGAGGCTACGTATCTCGACGGGTTGTAATATTTATACAGAGCGGTTCGATTTTACTGATCAAACTTCAGGAACAGGTAGACTATCAAAAAATATTCTGTTATATTCCCTGCATCTCACTTTTCATAGAGCCACAAAATAATTGCCTGCAAAACAATTATGCTGATATTACCAAATTTGATTTTAGTCACAGGCTTCTAGTCTTAAAATTAAAAATGAGGTAGGCTCTAAAAATTACATGAGTGTTTTTTTTATCTAGAAGTTGGTAATGTATTCTAATTTAGCATCTCTAGGAACTACTCTGTTAAATAATGTAATTTTTTAACGTAAAAATAATTATTCTTGTAGTCACGTAATTATAGCCACGATAGGTAGGTAGATCTCAATTATTTCTGCATCTTAAGGATTGTTTTTCCATTTAAAAAAACAATCCGGACACTAATTTACGTATTCAAATTCCACATGTTGTGTTTTAGGGCAATGATTATTATTATTTCGTCCCTAATTTAGGTACATTTTTTCCACATTTTAATATATGTTTAAACAATATTTAACTAGTAAGCTTATTTATGAGAATATGTTTGTAAAATTTCACTTAATATTTAAAACATTTTCTGTAATAAAAAAAATCTTAATACACTGAAGTATTCGTTTTATAACCCTAAAAATATCCCGATACAATTTAGAATAATCTTGTATTGTCAATAATGAATCGTTCAAATTTTATACAGCTTCTTTTCAAAAGCTTTTCTGCTAGATATCTAATCTAGTATTTATACATTTTTTAGTGACAATCTATACAGAAAAAAATATGCCATAAAGACATCCTGGGAGAACTGAAATTATGAAATATGTTACCAATATTACTTTATATTCAAACAGAAAAATATTAATTACTTTTACCACTTTTTATGTGGAACCTCTAATTTAACACAAACAGATACAAAGTTAAATTTCCTTAAAGATATGTTGGGGTCTGTTTCTTATGGTTTATGACATATTCGGGATCTTCATATTTTTTTGTTGGTATTTCCGTTCTAAAAAATTGATGCGACGTATTAGTGAAATTTACAAAACCAAAATGAAACGAAAAATGTTGTTTGATCATCGTTTAACATAAAAATCATTGGTAAAAGACACAAACACCTGCGGGCAGATTTTCTATCATCTCAGGACATTAGTCAGACTCGAGCAGCGCTAGTGCTTGCCTTCGTAAGTAGCACGATTCTGTTCAAACTCCACTATTAGCGGCATGCACAATGTGTCACAAAACCTATAAGTATTACTACCTATGTTGCTTTTACAACAACAACAACAACAACAACAACAACAACAACAACAACAACAACAACAACAACAACAACAACAACAACAACAACAACAACAACAACAACTATTTAAGTATTCGGAATATATTTGAAATAACTTTTTGTCAAAGCAACTATAATATTTATGAAAATATAGTCACATTTATTTACCTAACGTATAAAAAACGCGTACCAATAATAAAAGAGTTACCTAAAACACACACAATTTATTAGAACAGTGCAAAAAATATATACATACAATTATTATAAGTGCTTATATCATTCTGCTGAGCTGTTATCAACACTATTAAGAATTTGGATACGTATAATGTCTCTCAAACTTGCCTTTTCGATTTTGTATATCCAGTTGGAACCAGGAATAAACTTTGGTTTCATAAATCTTCCTAAGAAGAGTAAGATTTTGTTAGATTAGGGAGGTCTTAATGGTCAATTCAGGATCCTCGTCCAATGCATTTATGTCGAAAATATGAGACATTATTTTAATAAATGCTAACATACTTTAATAAAATCGAAAGGGAATTTAATTTTTTAATTTTTTAATCTTTAATATAACTTTTCATGTCATGATCCAAAAATTTGAAATTCTGATACTCTCAATTACGATTTTTCTATTTAAAATGTATTAAGTAAATAATGGATAAAGATATACTTTTTTCATGAAAATGATAAAATGTGCGTCTTATTATGTGGCAAATGTAATTTTTTTTTTGTTATATTTGTTGTCACATAATTTTTATAGTATTTGAAATACATTTAAAAAGGAAATGTTTCATAGAAGAGAGAAATACTTTGAAATTCTACAGGGTGATTCACTATATTTTCACAACCCTTTACCTTTTTTGTTTTAAGAGTTATAAAAAAATGTGAAATACAAAAGTTGCACGATTTATTATGAATTTTTCGAAAAAGATAGTTGAAACACGAAGTCCAAACAAAATGGCCGCTGATGTTAACTTTATTAAGTTAAATGGAACACCCTGTATATTTTTATATATTTGAATAGAACGTTCCCTATCGAGCATAGTCATATAAGGTTTCTTGGGTCCATCTCTAACAATAAGCGACATACTTTTAAAAAACGAGAGGAAGGTTTTTTATTAAGAAAATGATACATCTTGTAATTATTAGACCTCCTTCAGGCATTTCTGCCTTTTTTCCAATTACGTAAGGATTTACAGACTTAGTTATAACATTATTTTGACATATCGGACCTTGATATGGTCCAAAATACGTATAGGTATTTTAACTAAATATCACTAATTAGGCCGAGAGAGGCCTAATTACTCAGGACAATGTTATATAGTAGGTGGTGACAGTAACAGGTAGTAATGTCATGATAACATTGTTATTGATTGAAAGTTTGTATTATTATTTCATTAAAATGGGTTATACAGGGGTAGAAAATTGAAATATTATTTGGAATTAAAATATATAGTATGGTGAAGAACTTTATTTCAATTTTCCACTTCATAACTCATTTTAATTAAATAATGATACAAACTGTCAAACAATAACAATGTTGTCATGACATTACCTGTCACTGTCACGGCTTACCATATAACATTGTCCATGAGTAATTAGGCCTCTCACGGCCTAATTAGTGAGATTAATTAAAATACTTATCGCATGTTGGACCATATCAATGACCGATATGGCAAAATATATTACAACTAAATCTGTAAATCCTTATGGAATTGAAAAAAGGCAAAAATACCTGAAAGATGTCTAACAATTACAAGATATCTTATTTTCTTCATTAAAAACATCATCTTTTAATTTTTTAATAGTATCTCGCTTATTGTTATAGATGGACCCAACAAACCCTATATGACTATACTCGACAGGGAACGTTTTAGCCAAATATGTAAAAATATACAGGGTGTTCCATTTAAATTAATAAAGTTAACATCAGCGAACATTTTGTTTGGACTTCATTTGTTTTTCAACTATCGTTTTCGAAAAATTCATAAAAAAATCGTGCAACATTTGGATGTCACATTTTTTTATAACTCTTAAAACAAAAAAGTTAAAGGGGGGTCAAAATATAGTGAATCACCCTGAACATCTTATTTCACACTACTGTTTTTCAATTTAAAAATACACTTTTCATAAATTGGCAATAATACCAAACTGTTTACAAATGTTTTGAGATTTACTCGCATTTTTTATAATAAATGATACCTCAGAAAATATCATCAGGAAGTACGTAAATAGGGTGGTTTTTAAATCAAAATTATTCACCAACAGAATGTGATTGTAAAAACGGATATTTCTTAAGCATTTAAAATTATTCCCACCAAATATAGCAACGCTGTCGTCAAACCTCTCAAAATAAAAAACGCCCCTGGAGCAGCCTACCACAATGCGTACGTACCGAACGCAATCAAAATGTACAACACACATTGCTAGTAATTACGAAAACGTTCGCAGCCTTGGTCCTGCAGGGCAGGATATTAATAGAAAGGACGCTGAAATGGTGGTACATGGCATAAAAGATGTAAACACGCGCCGCGTTACGCACGACGCACCACGCATGCCTCTTCGACTCGATCAAAAACAGTCTTAGGGTTGCCATGGAACAAGAAGCGGTATATCTCTGCACCGAAGCGAGGCCACAGCAACATCAGCATCCTTAGAATACTTCAATAGGTTCTGCTCCGAACATCTTTAAATTTTTTTTTAAGTCAGCTGGACTTGTCCTTGTTGCCTCTTTCTATTGACAATGTAATTTAAACAATACTAAGTGTATGAACACTATTCGTAAATTTAAATTTAGTGCAAAACCAAAAAATTCCTGAACAACTAATAAACAGAATTGTTTGTGCCCAAAAACAAAGAAGGATAAAGATACTAGTGGAAGTTTTGGTAAGTAATTTGTTTAAATTTTGTTAATTAATTTCTTTTTTACTATATATAAAAAAATAAGTATAGAAATTTATTTAATATATAATGGTTAAATGATGAATTATTGAAATGTAACCAATATTCTAAAAATAAAATACTACAGTATTTAATGAAAGCAAAATATGTAGTAGGTATTTTCAAAAACAGAACAAAAGTAGTAACTTTACAGTTTAATGGAGGTTATGTTAGATAACTTTTAAATTGAGGTTAGAATTGGGTTAAGGTAAGAACTGGTCTAATACGTACTCACAACGAAGGTGATATTAATCATTTTAATTTCATTACTGTACGACATAATTTATATTGACAAATGTGGAAGTTGTAGAAGAACAGAATGGTTTTGCCCGGTGAAAATTGTTGAAAATTGCTGTAAATAAGGATGTGTGTTATATTTTCTCCATTTATAACGACACGTTTTAAATTTCTATGGAAACACGTTTACGAGTGTAAAGTCGGCAGTGCGACACTCTGGCAACACGAAGCTATCCAGATACGAATCTGGATCAACGATGACGTCACGGGGCAGGGCGCAAGCTCCACACCCCCTAATGACCTACATTCTAAAAATAGAACGGCCCTGAGCTAATAATAGCGGCAAGACGAGACTGCGTCTAACAGAGATAACTGCAGGACGTTACCCTCTCTAAGAACCAACTCTTAGTCCGGTAAAATGGGCGGTTAACCTAGAACGAGATCCTAGGCGAAGGATCTGCTTTGCCGCTCATTCGGCAATGTCCGTAGCGGATTAAAATTTATCAATCGGGGAGAAATCCTGCAAAATTCTGAATTTTCTAGCTGTTAAGGGCGTGTCCAGAAATATTTAAAAAATACTGCAATTAACGTGACTGCAACAAAAAACTTTTTAACTTTTAGTTTACAGAGCAGTTATGAAAATTGTATTCATTAAATACATAAAAATTTAGTAAACAGTGCTTGATAAAAAACATTTTCTAGCTGTTAAGAACGTATCCAGAAATACATTAAAATTAAAGTGATTTTAACAAAAAAGTGTTTATTGAAATGCTTATTTTTAACGAAGTGATAAAATACCAAATTACAAGAAACGTATTCATTACATCAATATTTCCGTTAACATTGTTTAGTATGATTTTTGTAGCTGTTAAAGGTGTATCCATAAATTTTCAAAACACTGTGAAATTAAGGTGATTGTAACATAAAAAATAAATATTTAATTGTTTATTTCTTCAGAAATAATAAAATAAAATTATTTATGAAAATATAACACACAAACATTTTGTAAACATTACTTAGTACAAAAAATGTCCAAGCTATTAAAAGCGTATCCAGAAACCTTCAAAGTGATTGTAACACAAAAAGTATTTTATGTTTGGCTGCTGCAAAATGCCAAATTAGTTATGACAATTTTATTCATTAGGTAGGTACCTACATCAAAATGCAGAATCTTTAAAACATAGCCAAAATAGTTATTAAATTGTTTATTCACAATCACATTATAATCGGACTTTTATTCACACATATGAACCGTTTAAAGTGATACTTTATCCACTAGTGGAATAGAGTAACTTTATTTCACTAGTAGAATAATGAAAAAATAATAAACCTATATTAAATCAAATTTAATTTATATACTTACTAACATTAACTTTTACATTTATAGTAATAGACATTTCGATTTTTGTTTTATCACATTTAACTTCCTTTTTGTTAATAACAACCCTTGTAGCATTATTGCCATCATTTTCGGAACGCATAACATCTGCTGAAGTTTGCGTAGAATTTGCATAAGTTACGGATGTCTCTTCTTATAAGGAACAACTATATTTTCCTTGGATTTTCCTTGCAATATGAAGTTCACAGAAACTAATTTTTTCGTGTTATCTTGTAATAGTTACAAATGTTGACAACAAGGTTCTTCATGAATCTTTTAATAGCAAATCTGGTTTCCCTAATCTTTGTTCATTATTATGCTTTTACTGTAGTTCATTTAGTTTAATTTAAATTCAAAGATTGCCTATTATTTGTTTCTAGTTAGTGCAAATTCTGAGATTTCTATGTGGCAAAATAATTTTCAATTTTTATTTTCATTCACAGAGGTAGTTATTTTTTTCTTTCTTCAGGCTGTATAAGAGACTAGTACGAAACCCGTAATGTAAATTTAATGAACGATATTTAAATCAATCTATCAATTTTATAACATAAAATTAATTCGCTTCAGAAATGAGAGCTTGTCCCAATTTTCGCTTTATTGAGTCAGATAAATTGAGGTTGTTTTAGGTATATCCAAGGAATAAATTGGTCGTCACTTTTACTGATCAATAAATTCGTTTGTAAAACTGCTACTACTATTTGAGCCATCTGATATAATAAATAGTTGAGATGGATGAGCAAACTTATTTCAAACTTTGTTGGAGAGGGGGACACAGAAAGAAAATCGACCGGTTATAGTAACTACGAATGATGTTAGTCTATATTTTCTCTTTTCTCTCACATTTCAAGCTCTACTCTACAGAATCATTGTTCGACGCTTACTCATTATTTTTACACTTTAATACTCTACAGTATATCTATGGATCTATTTTTAAACTCAGTTTAAATTATTTCTAGCAACATAATTGTAGATGAAGATTCATATAACATGCTATTCCTCTCACCTTTTTGTCTTTCTGTCCAGTAAAATATGGAAATTTCCTTGTGATCTCAAACAAATATTGAATGTTGGACATAGTTGTGTTTTAAATGGAACTCCCTGTATATTGTCGTTTCTTAAACTCTCCCTTTTCTAATTACAACCATGTATAGTAACCCGTTTTTGGAGCGGTATCTTAAAAGGTACAGCGTGGATCAAATTAGGTCAATAGGTAAGTAAATGACGAATAACTTGTAGAAGAGATTTCATCTACCTTTTTTTGTTACTGACTGTAGTTACTGACGAAATATTGAAAAGTTTTTGTTTTTGTATTTCTAATCAAAAACGGAAAGGGGGAGATTTTGCTGCGAATATGAAGTCATATTAATCATGACATCTAGGTACCAGAACTGGGATATGTTTGTTTCTTTGTTTTATCAAATATCAAGTTAAGTACTCACTTTTACAAACAGTGCTTTAGGAACAACATTCAACTGTTACTTTCAAACAATATTTTGAGAGTTAAAGTAAATTTTCATTGATAGTGAGACAGTTTAGGTGATTGAAAACGCATAATATTCCGATGAAGAGCGAGATTAATTAATTTGAAACATATTTGCTTTAGTCGTGGTCTAAATAATCTTATTTTCAGTCACCCTATACGTACCTACCATGTATCGGTTAATTTATGAACCACCATGCATATGCTTTAAATTAAAAAACAAACATTTTTCCCCCGAGATTTTAACTTTGCCAAATTTGATAAAGTAATGCCTATATTTAGTACTTATAAAACTGTCCAGTAATTTTGTATTTCAATTGCCATAGCCGTAGATATAGGGCCATAAAAAAATATATACTTTTGACAAATATGTATTCGTATCTTTTTTTATTCTGGCTACAGTTTATCAAAACAATTTTAATTAATATTAACATAAAGAAATAATTAAGTTGGAAAAGGTTGATATACAAAAATAATATCAAATATAAGTTGCAAATAATACCAAAAATATTTAATAACTTGCATATAAGAAGTGCAGTTTCTTAAAAAGAAGTACGTTTGTATATGAACTAATAAGTCCGAAAACTTTATAACTCTGGTGTGTTCGACCGACAAAATACTTTGTATTTATCCTCATATATACAGGTTGCTTTCTGCCATTTTTTGGCCTCTCTGAAGGGCCTAGACAGTTAATAGCAGTTATAACATTCAATTACATTCTTTGCTTATAAAAGTGTTTCTCTTCATTTTTTTCTCGTGTTATAACAATGTTATATACCAATACACGTATATGTAACGGTTTTTTTTTCGAATTCTACGGCTAAAAATACGTAGGATTTGCCTGAACTTTTTGTCGACCTGGAAAAATTGAAAAAATTGAATTTCGTCGGTTACAGCGCCATCTATCATGAATCTAAAAGAATGTTTTAGACAAATCCTACGTAGCCATAAAATTCGAATCTGCAATAAAAAACAGGGGTTAGTATTAAGATTTCAAAGTTACCTCCTGTGTCACCTACAAAGAGGTAAGAGAGGGACTAATTTTAGCACTAATGTATTTCCCCCGCAGAATGATTACATTTTTATTAATGACATTTTTTCGTAGGGTGCTTATTATATAAGTTTCATGTTAAAAAAATCACACAGTATATATTTGCATATTAACTTTGTGAGGTTTGCTGATGATCAGGAACTGCAATAAATTGCGTTGGAATAGGCTTATGTTTGATGATTATTATTGGTCCTTTTAACGCCAACTACCAAAGTTATCCGAAGAGACTTGGTTTCATAAGATATATTCTTCTGTAAAAGTAATAGTGCAAGTTGTATACTAGCAGTGCTTGCTCCAGCTCCTGTGTCCAGAATTGCAGAACCATGCAAACCCTTAATATCTATAGGAACCAAAGGTGTTTCACTTTTCGTACTTTTGCAAACTGGACAGTTACTTCGTACGTAACCGACTGTTCCACAAGAGAAACATGTTACTTGAGGCATGGTAGTATTACTTGAAGAATAAGATCTGAAGTAATTAATTAATTAGGTGTGGGAGACATTCCATTATATAATTACAGATATGTCTCCTCTAAAAGGTTTAGGAGTCTTGAAAAATAATTTTATTTCTATTTCCATTTTAATCCAATAATAGTATATTACGTAATAAGTGTTGTAAAAAGCATTTTACGCACAAATGGAAAAGTTACGCACGACGCCGCGTAACGGCGAGTGCGTAATTCTATGAGTGCGTAATTGCATTACACCACGTATTACGTACTATACTTTACCTACAACCACTACTATAAATACTTAAAAACACACCGTCTGCGATCAATGTAAGATTCCTATTACGTACGGTAAAAAAGTCGCACAGCTTGGTAAAAAAATCGTACAGTTTTCATAGCAACCGCCTAGCTACGGTCAATACAAACAGTATTAAAAATTTAATTTCAAAAATATTGAGCATATTCAATAATTTTAAAAAATCACAAATTTGACTTTTTAGGCCATACTTTATAGATCAAAAACTATAGTTGTAAATTTGATATTGAAACTTTATGAGAGCACTTTTTAAAGCTTAAAATCTCTACTTTAAGATGGTGCATTTTATGTTTCTTAAAAAATTGAAATAATAGTTGAAAAAACAAAAAATAACAAAAAATTAAAATATTTCATGAAAAATCCGTGAAATTTATTGTTAAATAAAGTTTAATGATGTACAGAAAAATTTCT
The DNA here is from genome assembly GCF_000390285.2 of Anoplophora glabripennis. NCBI lineage: Eukaryota > Metazoa > Arthropoda > Insecta > Coleoptera > Cerambycidae > Anoplophora > Anoplophora glabripennis. The sequence continues at coordinate 75,713 of NW_019416875.1, forward strand.
TTTTTGTTTAATAAACCATCAAAGAATTAAGTTAGACAAGTAAATCCAGCGAAAAATTATTTTTTTATTTATAGTAATAAGTGGAAAATTGTTATAACAGCAAAAAAATAACGTTTTTTGAGGAATTGATTTAATATTCATTTTTAAAACGTATATTCTGTATCTGAAATTGTGAATATAAGTTCTCTTATTGATGTAGATACAGATATGAGTCTAATATATACAGGATGTTGAAAAAGTTTGGAACCCCCCCCCCCTCTATCTCAGAAAATACTGCTCAAACAAAAAAATTATTAGGACAAAAGTTGCAGAGTTTTGAGTAAGCAATCCAACGGTTTTGTTACTTACAGTTTTATTATTTTAAAAGCGTTTCTCTTTTATAAGAATTAAATAGTTATTATTATAAATGGTATAAGAATATGATTTTTATGTTTTCGAGTAAGCTGCAGTTATCGGGCGCGGCGGTAGCCGAAGCGGCCAAGGCTTGCCTACTGAGGCAGAACCGTAGTGGGTTCGAATCCCGCACGCGGCACGAAAATTCGAAGGAATTTTCCTGTCGTACCCATGGATGTTCGTGATTGTTTAGGTGGAGGGTAGTGTAAGTTAGCAGGCAAAAAGGGCCAAAAGCCTTATTGCTAGTAAGCTTCATGACCTTTAACTTTTTAAGCTGCAGTTATCAGTGTGTTAAAAAGTGTATTATTCACATATTTTGTCCATTTTCTCCATAATTATATTGATCCATTTTTAAAATAATTAATGAATAAATAAATAATAGGGGACGTTGACTTTATAATATTGTATTTAAAGGAAAGCAGGGTTGATTTGCACTGCAGCATGCTCTTCCTGTGCTGGAATTGATTGCCTTAATTGCCCAGTTATTTTTGAAGAAGAGCAAGAACTCGATGAGATTTAGAAATTAATTGTTTTGTAGTAAATTTGTTTTTTAAAAAATAAAACATATTTTCAATAAAACCTCTTTAGCCATTTATAATTTTCATTTTTCGAACCTCTATATTACAAATATGAGCGAGTTTGATTTAAAATCGATGATTGTTAAATAAATTGTTTAAAATAGTCAGCCATTTTGAATTTTCATTTTCCGACTTCATATTCTTGTTTAGCGACATCGAAATCAATTTGAAAGAATTCGATTTAAAATTCATTGAATTATTTTAAATGTTCTTAAAAAAACTATTTATTATTGTTTAAACAATTAAAAACCAATTAACGTACAAAAATAAGTTTATAACTTTTTTCTAATACTTATCTCCAAGTAATTTAAAAGGTTTTAGGAAAATCCATGCTTCCCATAATTATTTCGAAATAATGCGTAATTTTAAGCTATCTTGATTCCACTAATTGGTATATTATTATAAATTAAGCAAAAGTATGAAATCTTCTTCATTATGGTCAATATATACGATGCTCAGAGCTACTTTGAATGAAAATTAAGTGCATTCTTGAAACGGCAATCGGATGGATATCGTGATAAAACACCAGGCGTTTTAGAAAATTAACATATTAAAAATATTATAATGGAGAGCCCTGATGATACGTATTTAGGTAAAAGGTACAAAATATTTTTGTAAACGAATAATACTGACTAATTAATATTTTAGGTGGCAATGATTTTTGCCATGTCTATGAGATGTGCCGATGTGATGAATTCTTCAAACAAAATTGGAGATATTGACGATATGAGAAATAAATTGCTGAGCACTTTGCCAACTTCACAAACAAAGAAAAAAGTTCCTTTATTGTAAGCGAATATTTGGACATATCGGAAATATAGTACCGCAAGACCTACACAAATAGATAGTAGGTAACAGATGTTTTTTAAATATTCAAATGTTAAAGCGCCAATTAATAAGAATTCATACATTTAGGAAAATGGCAAAACAAGTTGCTGAGTTTCTCAAATTGAAGGATGCTCACGAATATACCGGACATTGTTTCCGTAGAACTTCAGATACACTATTAATAAATTCAGGACCTGATATCATAACTTCAAAAATGCATGGTGGATGGAATTCTTCAACGGTAGCTGAAGGCTACATTGATGAGTCCACTCAGATAAATCATATGTAAGCAAAATAAATTTTCCCTACTGCAAGTACATCAAGTGCTGGAAGCGATTTTTTTAATAATTCAACCACTTTGGAGGATTTAACAGTTTATAAACCATCTACTAGTGAAAACACTTCAATCTACATAGACGAAGTAAATTTTTGAAATCAAACAGGACACGGGATATCCTTTACAGGCTGTTCTAATTTCACTATAAATGTTTACAGTAAATAAAATTACTTTCGTTAAAGAACAAATTTTAATTTTTAATGTAGCGACAGTAAAAATGATTGTAATGCCTAGGCAGTAAATGTGACACAACTATCACTGTGAAAAATGTTTTTTTAATACTTTGAGGCAAAATTACTAAAAAGTAAAATTTTTATTGTAGTAACCTCTTTTCAAGTTTAAATTTCGCGCGAATTTGCATAGTTTGTAGAAGACGAAGAAGATGAGACCTTGTAATCAGGTCTTTTGGTGTTCTTAGATTATCTGGGAAACGAGATAGTGTTTGAGGTCCAGTTATTCAAGAAGTGCTGTTTTTAAGTAAGAACAAAGTCATTTTTAAGGAAAATATTTGTATACCTAGTTCCTGAAACTACCTCCCCGATAGATCTCCTACACTACCAAAAATGATGTTTTTCCATAATGTATTGTATGTGTTTCTCCATTGATAAATTTCAACACTATGTATCTTCTCAAATTGAATAATTAAATAAATTACCTTCTTCTTCTTCTTCTTCTTCTTCTTCTTCTTCTTCTTCTTCTTCTATTTCTAGTGGTTGGTCCTAATAAGTCCCATAGCACTGCGGCCTGATTAGGTGCGTCCGACTACTAGTCCTATTCAGCAAGTAGATTTGTCCTTTTTACAAAGTCCAAAAGCTTCCTTGCTGACACTTCTCTCAGTTCCTTGGGTTCCAAATAGAGTCTCCCAAGGAGCGCCATTCTGCTACGTGCAAATTCCGGGTACTCGCCCAGGATATGCAGAGAAGTTTCATCCGCCGATTCACATCATCGGCAGACCGGACTGTCTACAAGCTTTAGCTTATGTAGATGTTTCCTAAAGTGACAGTGTCCCGTTATGAGTCCTGTCACTCTCCAGAGCCGGATTCTGTTCATAAATGACCTAATTATCAGTTTAATGAAATTAAGAAGGACATAATTTTATTATTACTTATTTATGAAAAAAAAAACATTTCATTTTATGTAAACTATTTATTTAACAATATTAAAATAACCAATGTATATATTTAATAAATTTATGATGCCGTCTACACCTTAAAGCATGTAGACTGATAATAAATAATAAATAACTTAATATAAAAGAAACCAATAAGCTCTGTAGTTCTACGTATCTACACCCGGATAAGCTCATTTAAAAATCCCTAAACTTTTCTCAATATTTTTCACAAATCATCCTCCACGTATTCGACAAAGCTATCCACGTCAATAAAGAAGTTATTTCAGCAAACGGTGAATAACTGTGACGTCAAATCTAGACCGACGTAACCAGGCGAAGAAATGTTAATGATCGCAAAGACGCTCAACCGTAAAGCGTAGGTATATTCGCGTTACGTAAGCGCATCGTTTCGCAGTAAGCAGTTTATTCCGATTAATAACGTCAACACAAGAAATGTTACGTGCATTACTAAATAATACTGATAAATAAAACATGGAGAAAAACATTTATTTACACTTTCGTCTTCAAATATTTTATAAATACTTATCTACTAAAAGGGCATAAGTATTTTGATATCCAATTTTAGAATAAATATATACCTACATAATTATATTTTTCTGTACAGGTAAATATGTTAAATTATACAATGTCCCCTAATTTTATTGCCAAACTTAAAAGTGATCTATTAACAACGTTTTGATTTTTCATGTCGGTCACGTAATTAAATAAAATCAACTGACCGATAGATAAATATAATAAAACATAATTAATAAAATGTTCAAAACTACTCCACTAACTTTTTGGCAAAAGACCAAATGGTTTCGGTCCAAATTTAAAATTCTTGTTTATTACTACTACTACTACTACTACTACTACTACTACTACTACTACTATAGTCTCCTATTTTTATTTATTTAGGCGCATGTTATTCATACCGTCTTAAGTGAATTTGAAGACTGTTTGGTCTTTTCCTAAGAAGCGGTGGTTACTTTTAGCATCTTATTAAATAATATTCATTTTGATACCTATTTGTTGGTTTCGTTGAATGAATTAGAAGAAAATTAATTCGCTTAAACCGCTGGTTTTATTAAATTTCTTGACTTTTAATGTACCAATTTGAAAAATTGTTTTACTGTTGGGTAGAAAATACAAAGACGTTTTTAAAAATTAAAAAATCGTAGTTGCTTCTACTTAGAACTTCCTTGTTTTTGTATTTGATTTTTAAACCAAAACAGTGCTTTTTGAAAGAATTCTTTTTTCGAAATATTCCCAAAAAATTATCGTTCAATATGCATCAAACTCTTTAATATTGAAAAGAAAAAATCGGAATATTAATAATACCTATAATTTATATATTTACTAATGACAATATTAGTATAAATAGTTTTTAAAATATGGTATTTTAATTAATTATGGCGAAAAAAATAGAATAAAAACGATGCCACTCCAGAAACTTGTCTCATAGATTTGCATAATGAAAGTCGATATTTCGAAAATTCTTCTAAGAAAAACACCCTACTTTTTTCAGGATTTTTTTTTTGAAAAACTCACAAATTCTTTATTTTTTGACACTTATAGCCAGAAAATTAAAATAATGATATTATCGGTAACCTCTGTCTGTATGGCTACAGTCGGATTTTTTCTGAAATTTTGAGGCTTTATCTTGTACCTACCTACAAGTTTTCAAAACACAGTTAATCATGGCCTATTCAAAAAGTGTTCTGTACTGCATTAAAATAATACCGGATAGTCAGTGGTGGCTGACTTACCAGGGAGGGTGGCAAATTTTAGATACCAAGTATTGAAAAAAAAAAAATTAATATAATTGGGCAGCTTTATTTTAAGTACTATTGAAAACTTTAATTTGGTATGTCATAATTATAATAAAAAAAGCTTAATATTTGAGTTATACATAGTTAAAAAATTGTAAAAAGTGCCGAAAATTTAAGGTTTTTGCAATTTTCTTTCTGAAACCGACGCCTGGCGAGGTGGCAAACCTCAGATTCGGTTTTAGCAGCCCAAAAAACATAAAGAACCGGTAAGAAAAAAAATTCTACATTTTTTTCCTGGAAACGCCCTTTCTGAACCTTGGATGACTGAACTAATAGGATACATGTGATCAACATTATTTTTTATAGTGAAATAAACTTTTTCATTCAAGTTTTGTATTTCCCGCACCACTGATTTTTGCTAATGTTACTACAATCAATTTAAACTAAAAAATCTTTAAAAAAACACAAGAAACAATATGCAAGTAACAAAACTTTACACCACACCTCAACAAATTATGTTTATTAAGAACAAAAAGCGGCGAATGGCTATTATTTGGTTACGGTCGGACTTAACAAACTGCATAATAAAGATGCGCTACTCCCACACATTTTTCACTGCTGCACGACAGTAACCATGACCACCACTGTAAACACTTTACAGATGTAAAAGCGAGCTACAATTTAAATTGACTACATATTACAAATTTAACATTTCCTTTTTAATGTGTTTCATAAGGCTAATCTATTCTAATTTCTAGGGGGGATCTTGGAAGTTATAAGAGATAGAAAAACAGTTAAATGGGGAATGTTTGGGGAATTCAATGACTATTTTTTTTAATATCTCGAAAACCTGAAGTTAATAACAGAATGATCTAAACTTTTTCTCACTGGTTTCAACTAGTTTTCTACCTCTAATAATTTCTGAGATGCATAAAGTGTGGATCATCCGGTATAGCTTTATAATAAAATAAAAAAGTTATATATTCCACTTTGTTTCCAAATTAAAAATAGGGATGGTCTTTAGCCATGGTTAAAACCAAACAGGATTTGATGTCATTGTTGTATATAATTTTTTGAAAACTTATTAAAAAAATTGGGGATTCCTTCTTATAGAACAAATTTATTTAACACTACATTTATTATACACCCACTTCATTTTTTTTTTCGATATACACTTAGTTTTGTGTTCCTGAGCTCAATCGACGCTATTTCGAAGCTTACTACGACTACGTATCGTATTGCATTTTGGTTAAATCTACTTTATTTCCATAATATCTTAACTTTGTTTAAATTAACAAAATAGTTGCTCCATTTCAGGAAATTTATAAAATATAAGGTCCATTAAATCATCAAGTGTTAAAACTTTTATTTTATTTATCGTCAAACACTTTTAGTGGTATCATAATCTTGTATACCTTAGTCGTTATGACACAAGCTGTAGGCAAACCTTTACAAAAATCAAATATTTTTAGAAACAATATAATTGAAAAATAACGATCAAAAATCATAAACGAATAAAAGACTGTCAATATTTTTTATTTTACCTAGTAATATAATTCTATGTAAATGAATTGACAACGAGATTTGTGTAGGTGATATAGGTAGTAGCACAAAATTTATAAAGAAAATGACCAGCATATAAATTTTCAATAAGTATTTTTAATTTTAACCTTAAGAAAACGATTTTCGACACGTACCCAATGATTTTTTAAATCACAAGTGAGTAAAGGTACGGTTCGTTTGTCGCAAACTTCTAAGTACCCTGTAAAGATGTCACAATGTCATTCAATAAGTCTAATCAGCTTTGCCGTCTGGGTATATTCACATAATATTTACTACCTATCTCGTGTCGAGGCCGTGTCAGTTTGAAACAGATGATCCAATTAGAAGTAATCCAGCAGCAGAGTCGACTCGTCAGCGGCTAAGAATGTTAACAGGAGCGGAACTCAAACAAAGGCAAAAAACTGATATTTTGAACAGTTTCTGCCTTGGATGGGTTCGTTACTGTTAACTACATCTACAGGAAGTCAGACATATCTTTTTGGAAGCGAGAATTTCGAATAAATATGGCAAAAATACTTTAGCATCGTTGAGGTAAGTAAATCTAGTAAAATATTTTCCTTAGAACAAGGGTTTTTTAATTGTGAGAAATAATTACAATATCATGTACGAAAATATTAGCTCTTTCTCTTTACTAAAATAATATTGAAAACATTATTAAAAAAAGTGTATTATCGGAGTTGTAATTTTAATTCACAAACTGAAAGAAAAATGTGACAAAAAAAATCAAAAATCAAATGCGTGATTTTGTTACTGATTCACATAGGTACTTTTAGTATGTTAAATGAAATAGCGAATTATGTACCTACTGAGGGAACCTTTCTGATCAGCCACAAAAAATTGAAATTTTTCCAATACTGTCCTGAAATAATCGAAGTACAGCTTCAGTTTACTAGATATTACGAATGCAATTCAGTACTAGATGGGACTTTAGTCCATAGAGTTGTTTCTCATGTATGATTTGTTAAAAAAATCATGGATAATGTCCTGTATATCCACTAAATTTCTCTCAGAATTATTTTAACTGGTCATTCCTTTATCCATTTTTGAGGGTCAATAAATAAATCACAATATTTAAATACATATTCAATATTTACAGAGTGTTCCATTAAACATACAAATATTTAGTTTACATCTTCGATACGCAACAATTATAAAAAAGTAAAAAATATATACATATTTTGTCACCCTGTAAATATGTTTTATCGTCAGATTTGTTTGTCTTTGCTAAAGTCTTTTATTCAAATCAACTTTAATGCAATTTTGGTCTAATAAAAACCTACCTTATCTTTTAAAATCATAAATTTTCCAAGCCACATGTTCCAAATTTATAAAGATAGCTTTGTAGGTATTAAGAAATTTTAGGTATGACCATATTAAAAAACCGATACTCATAAGGTCACTTTCGCTATTATTTTAATGTCAATAAAATCATTGTGATGCAATTTCTCGAAAGTATTAAATTGTAAACAGTTGCATAATGCTAAAAACTCGCTAAATAAAGAACGTTCATAAATGATTGCATGCCACGTGACTGGTAATTTGTTTGGTACAGTGCCTAATTTTATTTCCTTCACGTTGGCAATTAAGTTGCGGTAAAACTAAAAAATATTAAAACAATAGGATCAATATTACATTAAAATACAACATTTTGGTTGAATTATTTCCGGGCTGGTTTACAACTCTTGACGTTTCGATATGTCTCTCAAAACGTCAAGAGTTGTAAATCGACGACGTGGCAATCAGTCCGGAAATCATTCAACCATCAACGACAGCCACGGAAGCCTACAAACAAAACAAACACATTTTGTTTCACCGGATGGTGATTAAAGTAATTTTTTTCAACCAATCAACGATCGCGTAGACATAACGGTTTGTCATTATTCATTGTAAACGTATCATACCAGCCGTGCAATGTTGGTCGCCTAATCTCGGTGGTCACGTGGCTTGCTAACATTTTTGTAGGTTCTGTATTTATTTAAAGAAAAATATTGATACTTTTTCTTAACGATAGGCATATTTATCAACTTATTTTCAACAATTTATTTAGATGGAAATATACAGAATTAAAAATATACCTAATTGTAGACACAAACAACATTTAAACAATTATTTTCCTATATATGCTGCTGGTGTACGTGGACGTTCAAAAGTTCACACAATGTGCTGACACTGTATCGGACGAAAGGCTTCACAATAATCCTGTAGAATATGTAAAATTAGACCTCACTTGAAGGGCTTCTCAGCACGGAAGGAAGGATATCCATCCGATATGTAGGTGGGACCAGGCCCTTCCGTTTGAGAACCCTTCCATTTTTACTGATAGGGGACCACGTCTGATATTGTTTAAAATAGGTTCGAAAATAGACGATTTCAGATCAAACATACCTCTTTTACGGAAGAAATAGCCACAATCTAAATAAGAATGTATTAAAAATTGTTACAAAGAGAAATGAAAAAAAACTGATAAAAAATCAATGTGTGTGTAATATAAAAGGTATCCATTTTTAAGGCGTACCATGGTCGTGGTCTCGATTATCTTAAGAGATACAATAACCCACCGAAGAGAAGTTTAATTTAGGTAATTTTCCCCCATTTGGAGTTATAGATTTTTTAAACTTAGAAGTCAGACGTACAACAGAGAAACGACATGTAATTTTTCACAATTTTTAACTCAATGCATTTTTTATTTAGATTATATGTCATATGATACATTTTATTCCTTTGTGTTTGCCGAAAAATCAAATTATTCACTTTTAAAAAACAGTGATATAAAAAAATATCCAGCTTCTTCGAACGAATTTTCTATTGTTATTTTTTCTCGTTTACAACATCCTTGCACTATAAATCTACTTCTTAGTAGCGTTGAAATCGATTCTGTAAATGAAATTAGGGACTTAGGGGTAACATTTAACAAAAAACTTAGTTTTGACACTCATATTGTACGTACCGAAATCTCTTAGGATACTTGGTATTATCCTGAGAATAACAAAGGACTGACAAAGATGATTCAATAACTTAATAGATACTTCTTAATACCAGTCCTGCTTTAGTATTACTTAATTATAGTTCATTTCTTCATCTTAGCATTGCAATAAAATGTATTTTAAATTCGCGATTGATAATATGTATGCAGTCGGATGATATGGAATAATGTTGAAATGTTTCATTGTAATAGTGACAAATTAAAAAAAAACTTTTATATCTTCAAAACATCATTCAATATTTTCTTTATGTTAGGTGTGTTATACAATATGTGTTGTTTACTTAAGTAATATGTGTTAGATTTAAGTATTATTGCCAATTTGCGTCGCCCTGATATAATACACTTATTTATCTATTGGGTGTTCCGATAATTTTATACAAGAATGGTAATAGTGTAAGTAGGTACCTAAATTTTGGGAAAATCTAACTGTCAAAATTTTGTTAAGATAGAGAAATGGAACTTAAATAGATTTACTTCAATTTAGTAACTGGTTATTATTTTTTATAAAACATTTTTTTTTAATTGTGTTAGGTATGTATTACATAATGCAATAAGTTATTTGCGCAGTATTTATATTTTTTGAAAATTGACATGGCATCTCTCAGTATATGTCAGTACGTTATATAATTCGTATATTAGTTTTGAAATCACGAAGACATAATAACTAGACCATTTTTTAATGGTAACGCAATGAAAGAAGATAATAAATGTCATTCAGATTCGAAAAATAACATGTCGAAATGGTAATCGCTCTTGATCAAGTGATAAGGTTGTCCATCCACTTTTCAAGCAAATCTTTTGAATAAAATCCAAATAAAAATGGTAAATCACATAAAGATAAATTACAAATATTAAAGAAAACAAACTGTCAAGAGGAATTTCTCGTTTCTTATCCTTTTCAAAATCGTGTTCTGACTCGAAATTCTGCGTTAAGGAAGCCGAAGATGTTGTTACCCTCTACCTACTATCCAAATTTAAAAGTTTTGTATTTTTTTACAAAATAGGAGAGTTCGTATTGGTCTTCGCTAAAATGCACCGCTTCCAAATATAATAATTGATCTTAAAAGATCTATCACCCCACGAAAATTGGAATTACCAGAACATTAACTTTTTGGAATTGAACCTATCAATCATCATTAGATTTTACGTGCAAAAATAAGAAAAAAGTTCTAATTAATGCAATAGGTTCGGTAATGCTTCCTAAACTACAGAGAGAAAATAGCAACAGCAAGTCTATGATAATTCCCTAAAATTTAATTCATTGATTCCTAGAATTTTATAAGATCTTGAATAAAAACCCTCTCAGAGCTGTAGCTCCTTTAGAAAGCGTTTATTAAAATTTATTCATGTTTCTAAACGCAGAATTTATATTATTATACATTTTCATGCGGAGTCGGCACCTTTAAAATCAATTATAATAGAAAATGTTCCATCGAATTTCAACACAACCACCTTTCTAACAAAAAATGTTTAAAACTTCTTTATAAACCTGGAAAAAGGTCACAATACTCTTTATTTTCACAATTTCAACTAACCTGTTCCCAAATTGAAATTTGGAAAAAGATGTCTACTGATCTTGATGAAAATAAAATAGTTTGTATCTCTCAAATATCTTTTATTTATTCCCGTAAGTTTCTGCATTACGCAATGGGTCCTTGCTCCCCCTGGAAGCAACTTCTTTCTGATTTTTTGAATTTGATTAAATTTATATAAATTGTTATAGGTATTAAAAAACAAATAAATATACTTGTGTTGAGTTTTTTTAAAATACTTACTGGACAATTTTAAAATGACATAATATCTATTTCCTAAGAAGGAGCTAACAAGAAATACTCAATTCTCCCTCTGTTTTCTAGTCCAATGTCCAAGGGGGCGGCAAGTCATACACCAAGTAAAAACCAACAAGAGATAAATTGTGAGCTGAATCGATAAATACAAGGTATTTACTACAATACTGCTTCATACTTATAAAACAATAGATGGAGGGGATGCTACCTTATATAGGGGATGAAGCCTGTTAAAAACTTAGTTAGATATACATACTGGTGCAGAAAATATAGTGTTGTGGCGATGGACTCACGTTCAGTAGATGGGTTTTGGTTTACATATCTCTTTTCAGATATTTGTGTAAGGTAAGAAACATGTAGATAACATAGACAGCTCTAGACTTTGGATTTTATTGAACAGTACTTCATATTAAGTAATTTTGTAGCAACATTTCAAAAATGTGTTAACACTATGCTGTAGTTTAAAGGGATATGTTAAAATTGGGACAAAAATAAAATCTTCTTACATGTAAATTGAAAAAGTGTATAGGTTGAGTTTGAAAAATCGAAAAGAAGTAGAAGCGGTCTTAATATACATTTAGAGATAAGTTTGTTCACTTTTGAATAACGCTCAACGCTTTTGAAAAAGCATTAAAATAGAACTTAAATAATAATAATAGGGAAGAACATTTCCTGTTTTTTATTTTCATTTTGATTTCTTAAAATCATACAAAAAATAGATACTGCCACAATATTTTTGAAACTTTTGGTTTACTAACTTTGACAATTTGAAATGAATTTTAAAAATGTATCCTGCAAATAATTTTAATTTTATGGTCAAAATACAAATAGTAAATATTACAATGTAATAGAATAATTGTAAACATATTATTATTAACACAGTTTTTATTATTTTCACACTGTCTTGAAAACCGCACTTTAAAACATAAAAAAAATAATTAAACTTGTAGAACCATTCCCCAAAAAATATATAGCATGTCCCAATTTATAAATGTATTTCTACATAATTTAAAAATTTTAATACTGCAGATATATGTTTTTGTAATAATTATATGTAGACATGTAATGTTTAGTTTTTATTTAGATGTTCTTGATAAGATTTTTCATAATTCATTTTTTAAATTAGTTTGAATTTATTTTAAAATAGAGTAACAAATATAACTGAAATGTTTTTTATTAAATGGCCCTATATTTAAAATTCTTAGTCTGCGAAAATTTTTCTTAGATATGGATATTTGAAATATTCTATTAGCATTTTTTATATGAAATTTAAGTTTACCTGGTCACCTCAAAATAAAAAATGTTTTGGTATTTAAATATGGATGAGCTTGGGCTAGTGATTTAATTAAAAGCAAAAATTCATTAAATATGTCAACCAGTGGCGGAGATTCTCTAGGATATTGAATAAGAACTCCAGAATTGCGGCAGCACTAATTATTTTGAAAATTGAATAAGTGGATTTATTCCTAATTATATGCCTTTTCGAAGAATGAGTGAGTTTCGAGATTAATTAATTTTCAATAAGTTTGTCACGTGTTTGGATAAATTTAAAACATTTGCTGTACAAAAAAAAAGTGTATAGGATTTGTTTCTTCCAAATGCAATTTTATATACAATCTAACCATCAAAAAGTTTAAACAAAATTTTCGCTGAATGATTTTTTTATACTTTTGATGGTTTTACAGTATTTCAATTCATATTTGGAACCAGAAATTATATTATTTTTTTTATGAGGTGCAACACTTTTATATATATTATGACTTTATTCAACTATGTAATAAGCATATTTTAATTAAAAAAAATAACTTCATAACGGCTCGTTTTTTGAATAAAATTAGACGTTTTTTTTTTAATTAAATGTACATATCCAATTTATAAAACAGTAAGTAGCACCAACATTCTGGAGTTCTTACAATTAGTGACACTACCTCCCAGTATCCCCGTTAGAATAAATTTTTTGCCTTTTTTAAGTTTCATCTATCTATATTAAACATCTCCACATATATTTAAATAAAGACATTTCCACATAAAAAAAATATTTTTATACAATGCAGATTATATTTTTAAAAAAAAATGCCACGTAACAGAATTGAAGCTCACTAGAAATATCATATGTTTGCATTAAATTTTGTTGAAGGTGTTTTGAAAAGCGTACCTAACAAATAAAACATATGATATCGTAAATAGGACATCTTGCATGTTATTTCGTATTTGAATATAATGATTTTTAAGGACTACAGTGATATAGGATTTGACAGGTCTATATCTACGATAAGAAAGATTTATGATGTGTATAGCAAAATGCTCCTTATCATTACATAGATAGATACATAGATATATAGATAGACAGATAGATTATTGGTCCAACTAGAGCAGCCATAGCTTTGCTATGGGATAAGTCAAGTCTACTTAATACAATATAATTGCATGTTAAAAAAGAGACATACAGGGTCGGAAAGTCCCCATGGTTCATCGGCCGTTACGTGAGAGCGATAAAGAAAGTCATAGAAATCCGTGCGATAGAGAAAGATGGCTATAACGAAGGCGTCTAATAGTCACCGCCCATTTCGCCCTTCCACAAATAAGATCCACTTCTTATTTGTGGAAGGGCGAAATGGGCGGTGACTATTAGACGCTTTCATTATAGCCATCTTTCTCAATCGCGCGGATTTCTATGACTTACTTTATCGCTCTCACGTAACGGCCGATGAACCATGGGAACTTTTCGACCCTGTATATGATGATCCACATTAAATTAAAGTACAAACAATAAAATAAGTAAGATAATAAATACAATAAAAACAGACATTAAAATACAACCTTCAACAAATAAAATAAGCTAACATCTATTGTCATAAAATATATGAACGGTGTAAGCATAAATTTTTAATAAATATATTTTAAAATTTTGTTTTTCAAATTTTTTGGTAAATGTTAAATAACCTCAGTCCCAAAACATTGTGAGCTTTCAAAGTCATGCCAAGGCACTTGAAAGGGACACAAAAATTGTGTTTGTTACGAGTATCATGACAGTGGACAGATACATTGGTAATAAAACGTTCTTTATTTTTATAAATACAATATAGCAATATTTCGAGGATATGTAAGCTTTTCAACGGAAGAATACCAAATTCAATAAATAAATCTGATCTGATAATACGTTTCTGGGCAATGAAAACACTGTCTGTCCTGCATGAACTTCCCCATATTATAATTCTATATGTTAACCTTGATTGGACTTGTGCAAATTAAAAGGAAATTAACAGTGGTATTTCTAAAACATCATTCAAAATTCTTGTTTGATAACACCTTGAATTTAGTGTATTGGTAAGTTTGTCACAGTGACTCCCAAAAGTCAAAGTTTCATCTAAAATGATGCCTAAAGACGAAACAGTATTACTTTTCTAAATATTGGTATTACTAAATTTTATATTTAGGGAAGATGATATCCGACTCTGAGGTGTATGAAATATTACATTTGTTTGTTTGTTTTAACACTATTAAAGAATAAAGAATTTTCACCAAATCATCTACATAAATCTGAGATACCTGCATTTATGTTATTTTGAAGAGAAATTGCACACCTATCTGAGAAGAGAAGCGAGGTATCGTCAGCATATTGTGAAACAAATGCACCAGGAATTATTTTTGGCAATTCATTAATATAAATAATAAACAGTATAGGTCCCAGAACAGATCCTTGGGGAGTACCAATATCATTATTTAAGGTGGAAGATATACAAGTGGATTTTTTATTACTTTCATATTTATGTATTTTAATCATTTGCTTCCTTCTCCTTATACAGCGTGTCCCACTAGTGCGGGAAAGTACAATATCTATGTTAAAATGAGGAATATATGGATTTTTCAATTTATTGTGTTGCCACATTTCTCGGAATGTACAAATTAAAAATATATTCCACTATATAGGGTGTTCCACTTTTCCTGGATAGACACCAACTTTGGTTTTTTAAATGGAAACACATATTTTTTATATTTTTTTCGGATTCTACATCAAAAATAAAGGGTACTTTGTGTAGAATAGTTTTATNTTTCAACGGAAGATTACCAAATTCAATAAATAAATCTGATCTGATAATACGTTTCTGGGCAATGAAAACACTGTCTGTCCTGCATGAACTTCCCCAAATTATAATTCCATATGTTAACCTTGATTGGACTTGTGCAAATTAAAATTAAATTAACTGTGGTATTTCTAGAACATCATTCAAAATTCTTGTTTGATAACACCTTGAATTTAGTGTATTTATAAGTTTGTCACAGTGACTCCCAAAAGTCAAAGTATCATCTAAAATGATGCCTAAAAACGAAACAGTATTACTTTTCTCAATATTGGTATTACTAAACTTTATATTTAGGGAAGATGATATCCGACTCTGTGGTGTATGAAATATTACATAGTTTGTTTTAACACTATTAAAGAATAAAGAATTTTCACCAAATCATCTACATAAATCGGAGATACCTGCAATTATGTTATTTTGAAGAGAAATTGCACATCTATCTGAGAAGAGAAGCGAGGTATCTTCAGCATATTGTGAAACAAATGCACCAGGAATTATTTTTGGCAATTCATTAATATAAATAATAAACAGTATAGGCCCCAGAACATATCCTTGGGGAGTACCAATATCATTACTTAAAGTGGAAGATATACAAGTGGATTTTTTATTACTTTCATATTTGTGTATTTTAATCATTTGCTTCCTTCTCCTTATATGTATATGAAGCAAACCAGGTGCTGAACCTCTCGTCACATAAGCCTGTAGCTTTGTTAGTAGCAAATCACGGTTAACACGGTTAAAAGCCCGACTGAGATCGCAAAAAAATCAAGTCGGACTATTGCTCGCTTCAATTGCATCCGATATTCATAGAAAGAGATTATAGCCCTCGTAGTCGAATGACCTTCACTAAAACCATGTTGATTTTCGTTTATTGTTTTATTATTTTTCAAAAAAGTAAGTAAGCAACTGCGAAGGCATTGCATATTCANTTTTTTATCAGATGTTTAGTAAGGATGACTCTTCCGAATCATGCTCCAAAAACTGGCCTGCGTTATACAGGGTGACCAAAATATCATGTCAAAATTGACAATTGAAAAATTGAAAAATCTGATTTTTTTTTAAATGCAACGCCCTGTATATTTTCATACCATGAGATGCTGAATTAAATTCTCTATAACTTTACTGTACCTGCTCCTATACCAAAATTCATTAGTTTTTCATGAAATCTCATTTCTATGATAAAATGCGAAGTTTATAAATAGCTTATATGTAAAATAACGTAGTAGGCTCCTGTCAAAGGATAATCTGGATAATTTTCGATTCACATAAGGTTTAATAGAAAGAAAGATTTAATAGAAGAAGAAAAGCCCATGGTAACTGTTTATTGGCAAGTCGTATTTACCAAGCTAATAATCCAGATTTACGAAGATATCCTCGTACAAAGTGTTTTGTAAAACTGAAGGAGAGGTTTGAAACAACGGCAAATGCAAATTATGAGAAGACAATAAGAACACGCGCATGTGGTAATCAGGATAGTCAAATTGACATTTTGGAATGTGCAGTCCAAAATCCATCTACATGTGTCAGAGAAATTAGTGATGAAATTAGTATTTCCAAAAGTGTGGTTAATAGAACGTTAAAGAAAAACAACTTCCACCCCTATCATTCTGAGCATCACCAATTCTTAACACAGCAAGATTTTCAAAAGCGAGTACAGTTTTGTGAGTGGGCAACTATAAAGCAACAAGATGAAATTGACGAGTCATCCTTTGCCAATACTGGTCGAGTGAGTCGACATAATTATCACCATTACGCCGATCATAATCCCAGATTAATAAGACAAGACGATCATCAACACCGCTTTAAAGTCAACGTTTGGGCGGGAATATGCGGAGAATATGTCATTGTACCAAATTTTCTTGAAGGAAACTTAACTGGTAATGGGTATTTGCAATTTTTACAAAACGACTTGCTCCAATTGCAGGGACATATTCCTCCGGATGACTTAACAGTCAGTGGTTCCAACATGATGGTGCCCCTGCACATTCCACACTGGCGGTAAGTTTTCTTACTATGTAAGTTATGTAAATTCAGAAAAAAACTGTTTCAGGTTAGAGAATACTTAAATGATTTGTATCCAGATAAATGGATAGGTAGCCAATTCCATGGCCTTCCCGATCCCGAGACCTGTCTTGTCTTGATTTTTTTTTATATGGCTATATAAACGACAGGGTGTATGAAACTCCTTCGACAGATGTAGAAGATTTACGGGCAAATATAAGAAATGCTTTTTTGACCCTAACTCCGGAAATGCTGCGAAATGTGTCAAGCAATTTTCGTCGTAGAATTACTCAATGTCTAGAGAAAAATGGCAGACATTTTGAGCGGTTACCTGTTAATTACTAATTTGACTAGGTCTTTATTACTTTTGTTAGAAATGCACGATGTTAATTTACTGTTTTGGAGACTGCATGTGTGTGTTCTTGTTGTCTTCTCATAATTTGTATTTGTTGTTCTTTTAAACCTCTCATTCAGTTTTACAAAACACTTTGTACGAGGATATCTTGCCAATAAACAGTTACCATGAGTTTTACTAATTATTCTATTATTTATTTACTAATTCTTCTTTAGAGTAATCCATTTAACAATTATTACTGTCGCTTTTCTATTAAATCTTATGTGAATCGAAAATTATCCAGATTATCCTTTGACAGGAGCCTACTACGTTATTGTACATATAAGCTATTTGTAAACTTTGCATTTTTTCATAGAAATGAGATTTCATGAAAAACTAATGAATTTTGGTATAGGAGCAGATATAGCAAAGTTGTAGAGAATTTAATTCTGCATCTCATGGTATGAAAATATACAGGGCGTTGCATTTAAAAAAATCGAGATGTTTCAATTTTTGCATGATTCGAAAGAGTCATCCTTACTAAACATCTGATAAAAAAATGAGCTTAGTGGCTATTAGTATAACCTGTCAGTATCAGAAAATGTAAGCAACCAATATCGACTAGAAAAACCTTTCAAGCGAAATATCTCAAAAACTGTGAATATTTGAATAGAACTATTCTACACAAAGTACCCTTTATTTTTGACGTAAAATCCGAAAAAAATATAAAAAATGTGTGTTTCCATTTAAAAAACCAAAGTTGGTGTCTGTCCAGGAAAAGTGGAAGACCCTGTATAGTTGAATATATTTTTAATTTGTACATTCTGAGAAATGTGGCAAAACAGTAAAAAGAAAAATCCATATATTCCTCATTTTAACATAGATATTGGACTTTCCCGCACTAGTGGGACACGCTGTATATGAAGCAAACCAGGTGCTGAACCACTCGTCCCATAAGCCTGAAGCTTTGTTAGTAGCAAATCACGGTTAACACGGTTAAAAGCCCGACTAAGATCGCAAAAAAATCCAGTCGGACTATTGCTCGCTTCAATTGCATCCGATATTCATAGAAAGAGATTATAGCCCTCGTAGTCGAATGACCTTCACTAAAACCATGTTGATTTTCGTTTATTGTTTTATTATTTTTCAAAAAAGTAAGTAAGCAACTGCGAAGGCATTGCATATTCAAAGATTTTTGATATCATCAGGGGTACACAAATAGGACGATAATTTTCCATATTTTCGAAATACTAATGATGTTTTTAATATCGAATGAAATCAAATATCAAATAATGTGCAGGATCTTTCATTTAAAAAATCAAAAAGTATAGTTAATTTGCTTGTCGCATTTTTATGGACAACTTGTGCATCATTTATAGCTCTTTTATTTAGTTGGCATTTTTTTCTAAACTTAAAATCCAAAAAGTTATGAAACGCTGACGTTTATGACCAATCAACTGCTTCATTATAACTAAACAATAAATTTTAAAAAAATGTAATTTATTAATTTCCACTATTATTTTTTCTTTCATAATATTTCTTTCTTCTATACTGAGCTAGGTTCAAATAATTCTAATTCGACCTTAATTTTTTTGAAATATTTATTAGATTTCGTCGACCCTTAATTATGCCTTACAATCTAATACAATGATCCAAATTGACAGAAAGTTTTCCTGGACAACTGGAATGTCATCAAGTCCGCCTTCCTTCAAAAAATGTTTCTAGCGTCCTTCATCCTCCATCCAAAAGTGGGCGGCTAGCAATTTTTCCATAATCACAAAAATATTTCTTGTAACTCAGGTATGTATAAGGAATTTTCATTATTGCTTTCTTTATTACCAACAGATACTGTATAAAATAAGAAATCTACTTTTGGACTTCAATGTGAAATACAACCACTAATTCAAAATCAAATAGATGTTAGTTAAAGTAATTTATAAAACAGTTACCTTGTAAGTACTTCTTACTATTACCCACTTTATTACTTATTCATAAATAAAAAATATTTCAATCAATACATCGGAGCAAATCCATATTTATTGAAACCATCTGTCCGCCGGCAAATGATTATACCCCTGTTCTAGGTTTCTGGGTAACAGCAGATGTCTATACATTATTTAAAACGCATATAATACGGTACCTCCTCGGTATTTCAACACGCAAAGAAGGTCGCCACTTTGAAACAACCTATAGTTTTAACTATCGGTATACTAAAACCTTATAAATATTATAGTGACTTTCCTTGTTAAAATGAAAAGTAGTCGACGTGTTTCACTTTTTGGAATATAATTTAGACGTCGTCAGTGCCTATAAAATTTTAATAGATAATAATTAATTTTGGATAGTTGAAGAAGGGTTGGCGAAGATCTCGAAACTATAGTGACTTAGTCTCAAGTTAAAGTTGGAAATGAAAAGCAAACTTTTATCTATCTCTGGAACCAATGAATACATTTCTTTCACATTTCTCAAGGCATACCGAAGCGTATCCCAAAATTCACTCAAGAAGTAATTTTGATAAAATACATTTTTTATTGATTCATAAAGTATAGAATTACCTATGTATGGAATAGCACATGGGGTAAATGGGCTCCACGGCTTTATTAGCACTATATACCTACGCACTCTTTTGTCGAAATTTTCCATGACCGCTTTGCATAAATGCGGCTGAATTTCGTTAATACAACGTTCAATTCCTTCCTTCCCAGACGTGGGTAGTCGTAGATTTGTTGGCAAAAACCTTAGACTTCAAACAAACCCCAAAGAAAAAAGACCAACGGCGTTAAATCGCATGATCTAGGTGGCCAATTCTGATCACCAAAACTGGAAATTACACTACCAGGAAATGACTCATGCAGTAATTGAATTGTTTCTCGGACTGTATGGCACCTGGCACAGTCTTGTTGAAACCATATGCCGTCTACATCCATACCTTGCAATTTTGGCACAAAAAACTGGATTATCATGTGCGATTAACTGTTATTTTATGACGCACTTTCGATTATGCCTCCAGCCGAAAATCCGCACTTTGGTGCACTATATGCAGTGACACACACGTTGTGGATGCATTTGTTTCTCAACAATCACGCGACAATTTTGTCGATTAACGAAGCTATCAAGATTAAAATGAGCCCCATCGCTAAGGCTGATTTTGTTTGAAACATCAGCATCCGCTTATTGTTACATAATCTATTCAACGAACTCTCTTCGCTCTGCGTGGTCAGTAAGCTTCAGTTCAGCTTTATTTGAATGAATAGAAAAGGGAAAAAAATATTAAAAAATATTATATGAAAAATCCGTAAACATATGTAATAAATGTATTTTTGCATAACTGTGACTGATGACATAATTTTAGTAAAGGTGTGATTAAAACAAAGTTGTAGTTTACGCTTTGTGATTAAAGTTTAAAAAACTCTTTTTGTTTTTCATAAAACTTTTAATCAAAGTGACTAAAAGTCAAATTTGGCAGTTTTTCTGTTTTTTTACCTTGTTTATCTAACAAAAGAAGTGAAATATTATATGGAATTTTTATTACACTTCAACAAAATAAACACAGTCTCTTTAGTTTCCTTTTTATAGAGTGACTCTTCCTAAAATTTTTATGTTATTCTACTTCTCAAAAAAGTTTTATATTTATCATTAATTTATTTTTTGAACAGTTTTCAATTTGATAATTTAGTTAAACATTTTCAAGGATGAGATATGTAATGTAAAATACGATATATAAAATACTCATAAACAAAATAAAAAACTGCCATACTTGACATTTTGTATTTTCATTAAAAGTATACAGAAACTATTTTATAAAGTGTTACAGTGTATTTGTGAAATCATGAACAATTATATATTACTTATTTATAAATACTTAATTGCTTTCAGATAATCTAATTTCTTTTCTTTTTCACTGGCAAAAGTATACAATTAAATAATAAAAATAAACATGACTTTTTCACAAATATGACAAGTTAATTATTGACACACATTTTTTTCCGTGAAATTTAGCCAGAATTGATTAACCATTTTATGTTTCAGAATTCGACTACACTGTTGTTTTTATCATCCCCGCAAAAAGACTTACCCCTAGTGTTTGGAAATGATTATTATTTTATTAATTAAGGGTATACATACCTACTTATGTATTAACATTGAGTGAATGCGTTAAGCGAATGAGTTAAATTTCCTCACTCAACGGTATTATATTAGTTCAGGGCACATTACAGGAAGACAACTTTTGCATACCTTTGAAATAGTCATGAAGCAAATAATAACTAACGACATTTTGGATGGATTTCGAGAGTGGATCAGAAACTCATTACAGCTGCTGGACGCTGCACAAGAGACTTTTAAAACTCTTGTGCGTGTGACAGCGGCTATTGTGGGTATTCCTTTTCTTCAGACATCCGGAAATCAGGAGGACAATGATTACTTAATAAATAAAATACTTTTTACATAAATGTGGATATTTGTTTTGACATTTTTATTGTATTGGTAAATTTATTGCACAATTGTATACATGAATTTTATTTACAGAAGGATATTATACATAAAGAATATTCAGAATTCGAAAGCCTCAAATATTCTTGCTTCTAATAGCTTTAAAATCATATCTAACAAGAATAAATTCAGCACCAATAAGTTATCTTACCTTATTTCCGCATATTAAAGATTGCAGAAATAAGTTATACGCAATTTATCATGGCTAAATTTAATGTAGGCCTTTATCCAAAGAAATTTTGTAGCTACCTTAAAAATAAATTAACGAAAGTTCAGTCAAAGTAATATCTCAATTTCTGTCGACACCCAAATTAAGTCAAATTTGGGTGTTCAATTGCAATTTTATGAGTGAAATTACTACGTCAGAAATGATGATTATTCCTCTAGTATGTTTCTTTTGTATATTGCAGATTGTACCGAGAGATCCAGAATGATTGAAGCGTTTGGGGAACGCAGCCTGTTTCTAACACCATCTTTAGCATATAAAAATCTGTAGTATTGACAGAGACAGGCACTTCAATCATTCTGGATCTCTCTGTAGATGTATGTACGGAATGAATAATTATCTTCATCTCGTGAGAACAACCAGGACTATTATGAACCTCCATGACCTTAGGGCTTTTCATCTAGCTTTGCTAGCCTACCGATTAAGCTTCACAGCTTTGACAACCTCGTCTATCAGATTTGCTCTATCTATGACATATTCGTAGTAACCAATTTGAACCACCCAGATACATGGGCTGCTGTCTCCTCTTTCTCCTAGCAAAGCCTACTCAGATATTTCCTGACTTTGCAACGTCCTGTCATCAGATCTACTATAGATCTGATGATAATCTGATGAGGATAACTAATCCTCATTGATCTACGTCTTGATTTAGTTAAAGAAATTCTCAGTTCTGGTCCGTGTAAAATTGTAGACGAGCCTTTTGTAATTAAATCATCGCCGTTCTCGTAGCTCTGATGTCACGTTGTTGTGACTTTCTAGTCGTACCAGTACACCCACTATCTAATTGATCTGGTAGGAGCTGATTGTCTATAGTGACACCATCATACTGAACGACAAGCCTAGATACCAGCTCGAATGGAACCCACTCCAGGAGATGGCAAATTCGATGAGGCCAAAAGTGAGATCTTAAGGCGAACATACCTATCTGTCCACAGCGGAGCTACCATGGTATGTGATTGAACGTCGACTTTGATACCTTTCAGTCCAGAGTCTCAGCACCCCGTGCAGACCACAAGGATATAGAATAAAGAAGTAAAGGATTTGGAAGCATTCACTCTAATTTAGGTACGTATTAAATATCTTCAGGATATCTGTTTATATAATAATAAATTATCAATAAAGAGATAAAAACATATTCAATGATTTAAGTCGGTAACCTCACTCATTATTTTCAATGTGTTCATGCACGTACAAATTATAACATAGAGAAAGGAATAGGACACAATTTCTTTTAGTGTTTGCAACATAATTAAAATTATTTTCCATATACCTAAGTATTTTTTGGGAAATTTTTAGAATAATTTGAGTTAGATTAATACCTTAAAGTAAAGTGAAAGTTGTTATTAACTACACATACACCTTGTGTGTCTTGTATTGTACATACAGTATAATTCATTATCAGGAATATTATGTATGATTATAAGATTTAACAGGTTAAATGTAATTAAATATCATTTCACCATGACTTGCTAGGAGGGCAAGGCTGTGCACGGCTCACCCCAGTGCCCATCCTAGAAAAAAAGGATCTAATATCATTTTTGTCATATTGGTAAGTCGGTTCCGGTTGCGCGGCTTTTTTATTAGAATCAAATCAAAACGTGTTCAAATTTGGTATCGGTAAGTCGCACCCCAAGCAAAAATTGAAGGTACGCCCATGCATTTCACTAACCGCTGCAGATCTAGAGTGAAATAAGAATAATCTTTTTAACTTAACCTTTAGAGAAGGATCAGTTTTTTAAACAAGGGTTTTAAAAAGAGGTGCATAGAAACTTTCTTTTTATTTTGATGATTACTGTCATACCCAAAGTATGAAATTATTTCTGATCTGTCTGAACTCGTGATCGGGCAGGGTAATATTTTTATAATAAAAACTTGAAAAATTTGACAATTGATTTTATTCTACAAAATTTGATCTCTCAAAATCAGTACATCTTTAATTTAATGTACGTACAAAATACTAAGTATATAAATAACTGAGAGGCAGTCTGAGAAATACTAAATTTTCAGAAAAAATAACGATAAGTACAAAAAATATTCATAGTTTTTAGGTATTTACTGAATTGCATACAAATAATGATGATTGATTGTATAATGGGTATAGGAACCTGGTGTTTCTGTTGTGCACATAACTAGTAATTATTTATTTATTTATTTATTTAATTTAATTCATCCAACGGGATGAGAACTCATTTCCAGAATGAATAAAAACAGAAAATATGTAACATAAAAGTAGCATAATTACAATAAAATAGCAAAATGGTATAAAGAAAAACAATAAGAAACGGAATAGAACATCAAAAATAGTTAAAAAAAAACAACGGCAAAACAATATACAAACATTATACAAAGCCTTCATAAATGATTACAAGCCACGAGACCTGTAATTTTGTTTGGAACAAATATTTTATTTCCTTCACGTTGGCAATTAAATTTCGGTAAAATTAAAACAATAAGATCAAGATTACTTTAAAACCATAGACCTTATAAACTACTGGACTAGCCCATCTGTCGTTTTTCCAATATAAACAGCAATCGCACACACGTGTGCGAGAGAGATAGAGCTAGTGCGGGCTTATGATTCGTTCTCAGAACTTCGACTGTAGCGCGCTACATTTAATTCAACCAATCAGCTAGCTATAGGTACTCGATTCCTTACCCCTTTTTTCTGTTAGGCCGTATTCCCGTTTGAAATTGATTTTAACTACATTCATGTACCTATGGTTAACACTAAAAGTATGGTTAAGTTAAAAATTTTAAAAAATTATTGATTAAGTTTTTAATTATATTCAGATGAATGGCAGAAGAGATAGCCGACGAATTTCTGATTTACAAAGACTTTATAAAAATAAGATAGAGACTAGAAGACAAAAAATTCCATTAAAAATGTGTAGATATATTAATTCTATGAGTAAAACTACACTTGTGCTATTCAGAATTCTTTATCTTAACTCAAAGTGAATTAAATTCGATGTCTCTTCTTTTAACAATACATATTTGTACCAGTAACTTTAATTATTATTACTTAATGAATAAGAGCATAAGCACTATTTGTTTATATGGAATTTGTGTACAAATTAGAAATATTTTATTATACATATTTAAAAAATATTCATAGTTACAAATTTCCAAATAGTCTTTATAATGCCTTCTTTATGTATTTCTCCATTTATTTTCCTCATATTGTAAGCTCGATCAGTTAAAATTACTGCAAGCTCTTCTGAAGTTTAAATAGTTCATATTATCTTGATTGCAGAACTATATCGATGCTTTCTTTTTCAATATATTTAAAGAGAAGTTTTGCTGAAGCATATTCACAATTCAGTTCAAACTATGTATTTAGTTTGATGTTAAAAAATAATTTGAAGAGTGCATATTTAAGGGGGCAAAATTTTGACGTCAAAATGACATTCTATTGTGAGGATGGGGGAAATAATATAATCAAATATGATATCATGAGAGACAACTGTACTTGGTCATTACTTTCAGAAAGATGCAAAAAGTATAAACTTATTGGTACCATCATAACCACTTTTCTACCTGAATATTTTATTTTTTCTCCCCTTAAACGCCCCTTTACTCAATTGATCGCTGAACAAGATTGCACCATATTTAGTTTTCACAAATATTTCACATATCTAATGTGACACACCAAAATTTAAGAAATCTTTTACATGACTTTTGCTCTAAGGTTTGTTTACGGTGTTTTGTCACATATATACCCTTTCTTCACCATGTTACCCCTTTTATTAGACAGTTTGGTAAATTAAGACTCAGTGAAAGACGCTATGTTGATTTTTGAGTTTTTGTAAATAATATACTGTCTCCTGACTATCTTTATCTGAAGTTGGTTTGGCGACATGATGTACATGATTTGCAAATAATGCGTCATCGAACTGAGTATTTTAGATGTTCATTTACCTAATTAGCAGCTATGGTATTAAATAATCTACTGGTGCCTCAGGACTTAACAGTCCGTAATGCACCTCTGATTAAGAAACGCATTCATGAGTTGGTCATGGAAAATGATAACTCCACAAATGCTGCTGTTTTTTAGTTTTTGACTTGTATTAATATAATATGCGTGTGTGTTTGAGTGTGTGTCTGACTATACTACGTATTTGTACGTGTATTGCACAAGCATGTATGAGTGTTGTGTATGTATATTTATAAGTTATTATATTGTTTTTTACACTGTTTTAAAAACTCTTTATAATCATATTGCTTTTAATATGTGTAAGTTAATTAACTTTCTGAGGGGTAGGCTAATCATCAGTTATCTGTGTCTAGTCCTTTTGTGTATAGATTGTATATTGCCATTGTAACTATGCACAATAAATATTTTTGATCTTTTCTTTTGATCTTTTTGTATACCTGCGTACCATTATTTGTTTTACCAGTATTTGTCTGCACTAGCTTCATCTGCCTTGCATACCAACAGCGCGAATGACTTTTTTTCTAGGGCCAGTCCATAGTTTACTATTTACTGGGTCTATGATTAAAACACAACGTTCTGTTTCACCGGCTTTTGATTGGTGCAATTTTTCACGAGATTTGATTCAACGAATCAATCAATCGCATTATCTCGAGCGTAAACGCAACATTTGTCATTGATCATTGTAAACAAATCATTAATATCGATGACGTTAAGATTTAGGAATTTTTAGTTGTCCAACATTGGTTGGGTTGCTCTATAATTAGTACCTAACCTCATAACCAGTCAAACAGTCATTGCTAAGGATACAAAGAAAAACCTAACGTGTAATTTTTTAACATTTATACTTATACAGGGTGTTGAGTCATTTATTTTAACAGCTGGTAGAACTCATAAAAAAAGTCGATTTACCAAAAATCGTTTATATAAAAGTGGTCAAATAAAGCAATTATTAACAATTAATTAAAAAAGTTTTGTGCAATAAAAATGGCACATGTTTATGAACACAGTGAACTAGTGGACATAATATTAACGTACAGGGTGTGTCAACAAAATGCAGGCGCAGCATGTCGCTTGTACGCGGAAAGGTTTCCTTTCATCCGGCTCCGTGGATGTTTGTAAATTTAGTAATAAGACTCTGCGACGCAGGGTATTTAAAGGAGCAACGAGGAGATTACGCTGGAAGATAAATTGTTTATTTACTAACATGGACCTTGTGGTCGTTGGTGGGTCGTTTTCGACAATTTCTAAAATTTCTTTCTCGATCTCCATCATTTCGCGTGGAGGAGGTCTTCCAGCGTGACCTCATACAGCTTGTAGAAGAAAATTTTGAGAGCGAAAACTGCAACTATGCTGTAAAAAAGCGGAATACTTGAATAATGTGATGATACGTTTTATAAATATCAAATAAATACATTACATATTAAATAAAAATTTCAAGGTTTTAAACAGTATTACGAATTATTAAAACTAACAACTATTAACAATGGACTATGTATTATCTACCATCGATATTATTATTTACATGAATATACAGCAACAATGAAATGTGTGAAATTTTAAGTAGTCGTAATAGGCTGATAGGGCTTTATAATACTTTAATGAAATCTTGATAATTGAATTCCTCTCATTATGATATATTGATTTTAAAAAAATCATCAAAATCGGAGCCGTAGAAGCCGAGATATTGAACGCCGAAGAGGGCACGCTCTTTTTGAACGCGCAATTTCAATTTCTATCATTCATCCCCTCCCCCCGGTTTTGCGGCTCAAATGGTCGGCTTGGCGATATTCATCGAATTTTCATAAAAAAGGCACACGTGTGATTATATTTATAAAAGCACATACGAAAATTTCTTAAAAAATCTACCAAATTCATATTTTGTTGTTACATTATGCATAGTTTTGCAGCTAACGCTTTTTGACTTTGACACTCGATATCTCGGAACTTATAGGACCGATTTGAACGTTTTTTTTTTCAAGTTAAGCGTCTTTCCGAGAACTATTTTTTAGTAGTTTGGTATATTTTCCAACTCGCAAAACCGCTTCACGAAAGTAATTGTTTATAAAGTAAAAATTTTTCTATCTTTTAAATTCGCTCCAAAAATTATTTAAAAAAAGAAAATTGATATGCTAACAATTCTATATGATTGTTAAGGGATCCAAGTGTAAAAAAATCAGCGCAGATTAAAATGTCTAACTTTAACCCCAGCACTCACGTAAAAAAATAACGACATTTCGCACTGAAATTTAGTAACAAATTGTCTCATACCAATACTATCAGACCGATTTGGATCGGGTTTTGGAATTTCGTTTTATAATCGTTTAAAGTACTTACATCTACATTTATAGTAGAATTGGACAATTTCTTGCCTGTCAGTTTGACGCTTGCAAATTACCTCGATTTTCATCACTTTCTTACGTTGTTTTGGCTATTTAGCAACAAAAATATGATATGCGCAGGTATCAAAACAATTCTATCTTGTAGCAAATTTCATAACAAACAATTTCACCAG
>NW_019416875.1:106153-136367 GCF_000390285.2 Anoplophora glabripennis
TATTAATGTTAATATTAAATTAATATGTATTAAATATTCATTGTCAATGCGGTAAGAAGTAGGTTTATGTTCCACCTGGTGACGTGGTGTCCTTAAAACTTAACCAATGGTAACAATTTTTTGTTTTATTACTTTATACTTGTCATCTATAGCCAAAGAACATGTGTTTTTTGTGTTGTTTGTTTTGTAGTTAAAAACTTTTTTAATATTAATATAGTTTTGTTGATGAATTTATTAAGGCAATATTGAGATTCAGTAATTTATATTTTAGAAAAATGACATTAAATTACATTTAAGTACTATTATTTTTCCTAACTGAAACTATTTATGACGTGTAATGACCGTCATGACCTGGTCACGAGTTTAAATGACGGTCATTTTACATCACTGCATGTGGGTCATATTAGTATATTATACCTAATACTAACTAACATCAATTCTTGATTGCAACTAAGTGAACGTACAGTCCGTACGATATTTGTTGAGATAGAATTCGAAGAAGACTCTTGCGTCATTTTCTTGGAATTAACCGCATTCGCGCCGAGGTAGAAAGACGTTAACGAAGCAGCTTGCAGTGCATACTTACAGTTACGAAGACATGTTTCTTCGTAAGTGTATCGTCCTGTGGATTTTCAGAGTAATTAAAATAAATAAATGCAGGTGAGGAATTTAATTCCAGTAGAAAAGTATCGTATTTAACGTGTATAACATTCTAACACAATTTTTTCCAAGTGAAAATAAAATACTATTAAAAAACCGTTTTGTACCTTCGACAAGAGTATCTATAGCCACTATAAGGAGAATCTTAAGTAAAGCTTTAAACAAAAGGCCAACCAAAGAGCAAAAAGTAGGCTGTTTTTTCACTTAAATATTACAGCAAATTTCATGTATTTCGTTTTGAAAAATACTTAGTAAATGAAAACCCAAGTAATTTCCCCAGCAAAGTCGTGAACAATTTTTTTTAAACAATAAAAACTGGATAATGATGGAATCGTCTTACTTTCAATAGGACTTTTGTAGAGAATAAAAAAATCGATAAAATGGTTTTTTGTGCGACCCGATCGGTTCATTTTTTACAGAGAAAATCCTGAAAAAACTCTAAAATAGAGCTTTTTTAAAAATTCACAACGTCAAATTTGAAGCTGGAAAAACAATATTGCGGAAAATGACAGATAATATGTAGTTTAGTCGTGCGCAAGATGGTTTCTGTCCGGTGCATAGTCGCAAGAGTCGGGCAGCGGTAGTGGAGGAAGCAGCGAGCGTACTTTCGATCGTTTCGGGCGACTTTCAAGGGTATTTTTAGCATATTTCCCATCACCCAGGTGAAAATCCGAGATATACAAATTGGAGATTTTGTCGTCTACTTTCAGATGCCGTTTTTAGAATTTAAATCGGATCGTTTTTGATAAATCGCCACGCTGTTCAAAAAAGACCCTAATTTGTTTATAATGCAATAATGCAAAATCTATGCATCGTCTATTTTAAAGGTTTTTTTCCGGATGTTCTCTGTAAAAAATGAACCGATCGGGTCGCACAAAAAACTATTTCACAGGTTTTTTATTCTCTACAAAAGTCCTATTCAGAGTAAGACGATTGCGTCATTATTTTTCGAGATATTATAAAAAAATGTTATTTTTTTGCAGTTTTTATTGTTGCCAATTGTCTTCTTAGATGAAACTTATATTCACGCTGGCCATACTAGTTCCAACAGTTGGACAGACAATAGCAGTATCGGTTTGCTATCAACTAAGTATATATAAAAGCAATCGATTATTATTGTTCAGGTCGGTGGTGAAATGAGTTTTATGCCTTATGAGTAGTGGCTTACTGAGAAAATGATTCCCAATCTCCTGGCGAATTGTGTTGTAACTGATAATGCACAGTATCAGAATGTATAAGTTCAGAAAGCACCTACCTGCAACACAAGAAAAACATATATGGTAGAGTAATAGAGTATAGAGTATAGTAACAGTATATAATAGTAGAGTGTAGTAACAGAGTAATATATAAGTAAAAATATAGGTATCGCCGAATTTGCTGAAGCCACCGCTGTATCAAATTATTATTATTATAAAAAAATAACATATTGTTTATTGTTGTTATCGTTTACTCCAAGAAAACGAGCTCGTAGATTTGAGGCTGCTGGTTTAAATCCGATTAAAATTGAAAATAATTACTTGTAAAACGAGATTCGAGTTGAAGTAGTAGTAGAAGAATTGATTGTAACAGTTTCTGAGAGTGAAAGTTCCAGTGATGACGATTTGGAAAAATTTATTAAATACATGTTTTTTTTTGTTTATTCCTTTACCGGCGTATTTATAATTGTATTATCTTTTAATTTATTTATCTACTGTACTATAAATGAAATAAAAACATATTTTAATTAAAAAAATCTACTTTATGTCTTTACATTATACAGGGTATCCCAACGAAAATTTGACCCCCCCTATAATTGGAAAACCGAATAATATTTCAAAATTCGCCGAGACCCGTCGATTTTTGTTCTTGGGGGGAGCTTTTTTGACAGTCAAGCCAACTCGATATGTTCATCCCCCTAATGCCTAGCAACCCCAACTTAAAAATTTCAAATGCAACTACCCCACTTGTGGCACATCATTTTAAAGCCCTTTTCATTGCGAATACAGTGACGTACCGTTTTTAGAAATCGGTTGAGATTTGACAGAATTATTGGTTACAAACGAAAAGATGACAAACCAACTNGTAACCAATAATTCTGTCAAATCTCAACCGATTTCTAAAAACGGTACGTCACTGTATTCGCAATGAAAAGGGCTTTAAAATGATGTGCCACAAGTGGGGTAGTTGCATTTGAAATTTTTAAGTTGGGGTTGCTAGGCATTAGGGGGATGAACATATCGAGTTGGCTTGACTGTCAAAAAAGCTCCCCCCAAGAACAAAAATCGACGGGTCTCGGCGAATTTTGAAATATTATTTGGTTTTCCAATTATAGGGGGGTCAAATTTTCGTTGGGATACCCTGTATGTATATTTTAATATTATGAAAATAACGCGGAAAATTTCAAGACACGCCTCTACCGCGGTAAATTATTACAGTAGTTCCGATAACAGAACTTTATTGGCTTATTTTTTTATTGGTATTCTATCTCAACAAATATTGTACGGACCGTTTTTGTTGTTTGTTAGCAGAGTCCAAAGAGCGCGTCGGTATCTGTTTGTACACAACTTTGTGTTTCCCTTTCTCAGAAATGCATAATATTAACAAGGAATGGAGGGATGAGTTTTACACAATACGTTCTTATTGTCACATATTTTGGTCTAACTAAAAATTATATTGGAAAGGTAATTTCTTTGTTAACATTTAAAGTTTCACTCATAAATACCTTTGAATTTACACTATGTTATTGTGTAGGCATAGCGCTCTATGTGGCCTTAGTATTACATAGTTCTCTATATTTACGAATGTTGCGTATATCTTGCGTCATAGAAACTTTAAAAGAGAAAGTGTACCTACCTATTTCAGTCATTCGTAGGCGTCATTATACCCAATATTTTCTACATGCAGTGACGTTCAAATCCGAATCCACACAATCACATATTTAGGTATTTGTTATCAACCTGCGACAATATTGTACAAAGAATGTCATTGCGAACTAAAGATAAGTCGAAAATATATACGTATATTGGACTTAGCATGTATGAAAATGTCAATTTTAAATGCTGTAAGGCGGTGATTTACGTGTTAGTGTAGTCGACAACACCTTAAAATACTTCACACCCAGTGGAAATGTATATTGATGAGAGATCAACATATTATTAAGAAAACGTACTTCTAAAATTATATAATATTTCTATAAGTACATGTTAAGCTATATGTTTGGTAGCTAAAACAAATTACCAAATCATGTAACTTAATTTAGTTTCTAGTATAATATAAACCCTCTAATTTAATACTTGAGCAATAAAACTGTTTAGTTGAATGTTTAGTCAAATGAATCGAAATAACTTCTATTTACGTACAAAAGTCTCGTCTACTTGCAAGCGTTCCAGCTTTCGTGTAGGAGCACACATATAGTGAAATATTTATGAAACATAATTATTAAGTTAGTTTAAAAAATATATGAGATACGCTGAGGCATAAGTACAAATTGATTAACCTTTACAAAATATCTACTAATGGGTTCTAAAAAAGTTACGATGATCGGTATAGGATTATCTTATTATTTCTATAATTTGCCGGATGCGCCAGTGACAACGTAGTCGCTTAAGGGAAAAGCGTGAAACGAGGAATATATTTATAACACTGTTATTTACTTTGAATACATTACGACATTGTTTTAAAACATTACATAATATTTTTAGTTCAACCCTAAGCAACGAGATAGAGTCTACTGTAGCGTTTTTGGTACAGAACTCCACCGCCATACAGTGGGCGAATACACTCAAAATTCCGTGCGAGGTAGTTAAAGTTGCCCAAATTGGAATATATTTTTTTAACTACTAGTAATTATGTCCACTTTTTTATGTCACTGCGACAATTGCGATATTTTAAGATCTTAACTTGCTTATAAATTACAATCAGAAATATTTCTCATACTTAATACCACAAAATATGAACAATATTTAGCTAATATAAAAAAAGGAAGGTATAAATTTTAAAACCAGTTAATTGTAAACCCTTCAACCACAAATTTTTGAAACAATAAACCTGTTAGTTTAGGATTTGTGGGTTTATCATTTAAATTTTATGGGTCTGGATGTTGTCGATTTAGTTTATTGACTTTAGGTTCATTAGGTTGAAGGGTTTAAAATTAACTGGTTTTAAGAGTTATAACTTTTTTTTTCTATCTAAATAGGTATTGTTCATATTTTGCGGTATCAAGTATTGGAAACATTTCTGATTGTAGTTTATAAGAATATTTAAGATATCGTAAGTTGATATCTTAAAATATAGCAATTGTCGCAGTGACATTATAAGAAGGCGGACATAATTACAAGTATTTAAAAAAATAATATCCCCGAGAATTTGCGGTGCCACCCCAAAATGTGATCGAGCGTCAATAAATTATAAATATACATTATAGAAATGCAACACTCAGTTGTTATGTACCTACTTGTTTGATATCTATCACAAGAAAATTTACTAAGCCTTTGACCTCTGCTATTTTTGGCTGAATAGAAACATAAAAATATAAGGGAAATAGAATGTTACAGGCGAGTGAGTGCTAATGTATCCTTATACATGCAAGTACCGTTTTGCGTAAATTGTTAAGTAATTTGTAAAACTGTGGTTATTATTATTATTATTATTATTATTATTATTATTATTATTTATTTATTTATTTATTTATTTATTTATTTATTTATTTTTTCATGTTGAAATAAAGTATTTATTACAAAAAAAAATATGCGTCCGACAAAAACAGCACTGCAAATTAATAAAAAAACTGATAAAACATTTAAAATACTTTAATCGAACTTATGAACTAATTTAAAAAATGTATAAAACATAATAAAAATAGTTTCACTTTAATTTAACAAACGAAATTTTATTAAATGCGAATTTCCCTACTACTCCAGTCATGACAATGGAAATATCATTAATATTGTACTTTTTCGTAGAGGGGGCTTAGTACATGATAAAAATGTTAGAAACTACAGCTAATTTAGGTCTATTTTTTTATAAATGTAAAAGCACAATACTCTTTATATAATAAAATATGATTACTTGATCTTAAATAAACGTACCTATTTCTTAAATAAACAGGCTATATTGACAAAAAATAAAAGTGTTGATAAAATAATTATTTTAAAAAAGCCATTGTTACTTTAAGTTTCATTTATAACAATTGTCATCATTTATAAAATATTGAATGCAAATTTAATATTTTTGTACTTTTTTTATTATAATAAAAGTAGGTATATATTATAAGTAAATGAAAAATGAAAAAACAGATGTTAGGGATCACAGATAAAATGAGATTTTGTACTTCTTATTGATTAATATTAAATTGCATTATTTTCTTTGTATTTCTCATTTTTTTAGTGGATACCTCGCATTATTGCTTATTATATTAAATAGCTATAGCTTAAAATTAAAATAATTTTCTTTTAATAAATTATTAGTTGAACGAATCCAAAAAAATTATCAAAATGTACAACTGCTATTATTGCTATTATTTTTGGTTAATTCAAAGATTAGAATAATATAAATTATCATACTTACCCGTAGTAAAATATTTTTATTGATCAAAATTTAAAATACTGACATTATCTTCCTAATGTTCAGTTTTTTTTTCTTTATTATATACGCATAATCAACAAAAATACTTTTTAATAAAAATTAAAACAGTTAACCCTTTTCACATAAAATTATAATATAATATTTTCAGACTTATTCGTTTTCGAAGAAATATTTGCCCTTAAAAAATAATATTCTTAGATTTATTTAAGAAGCCTTAAAAAATAAGTTGAGATTTTTGTTATTAAAAACCGTTTTCCTAATTTTTCAGAATTTCTGATGGAAAATTATATTATTATATTACTTCGTGATTGCATATACGAATGATTTTAAATTAAGTAAGTGTGTGTAGAAATATTTTGGAGTATGTACTGTTTATCTAAATAAAAGTGTAAAAAGAAAATGCAATTTCTTCAACAATATTTTTTGTTTTGTTTCCTTGTCGGACTGGCGTTCTAAAATACATTATTCCATCATCATGTATTACTTTTGTCCGACATGCATGTATGAGGAAACATATTTTCGTCATTTTGAATTTTTGGGGTGTCGGACTACTCTTCCGCTGCATGATTTTTCTCGGACAAGTTGACCACTACTTGTTTCACAAATTACTTAAGCAATTTACGCAAAATGTAAATTGCATGTATAACGATACCATTGCCATATGCCATTTTGACATTTTGGGGATGGTGGATAAATGGGAACGCGGCATGATTTTTGTCGGACAGATACTTTTTTAATTGTTTTGTCATAAGAACTGACCATTCCGATAAAAAAGAAAATTGCATGTATCGCATTGCAGCATAGCGTCAGAACGACAATTCCCGGAATCGCTCGTGCGAAAACGCGGCGACGCACAGTGGTCGGAATTCCGAAAAAGCTGGACAAAAGTCGAAATTTCAAAGTCGTTGGTTTGCGTTAATACTTCAGAATATGCTAGGGAAGGAGTCATTGCGTAGTTCTTTAAAGTGACAGAGAGCTGGCCCATGTGTATAGACCACAGCAACTATCGGAAGTATGCTGCGACACATTAGCATATTTCACTTGCCACTGACCCCTCGAAAAGCGGTGAATTGAAAATACGTGCAAATTTTTACTAGAGTACGAATCGTTGTGTGCAATAGAGAGGGTGTTCCTGGAGTTAAGTAGAATACATTTGCTCATTTAGAACCTCATTTTTCGAAAGTTGCATGTTTTTATTGTTTTAACAAAAACGTCTTGCAATTTCCATCGATTTCAAATCACATCAATCGTAAATTATCGAAATAGTTGTGATCCCAAGAGATCCTGCACTATTGAAAGTTGGAAAATGCGGACAGGAGTGTCAATTTCATATATCAAAAGAGAAAACCACCGGATTTTTCCGGATTGGGGTTCTGAGTCATTTTTTGTGCCTCCATGTACGGCCGATTTACTATTGTAAGAGGCCTTAGTTATACAATAGCTAGCGTTTTAGTGTCTCTTCGCGTTCCAAACGAGCGTTTCTAATTCAAATTGTTTTTTTTTTGAACATGCACCTTTTTCGTGTGCCATTTATCATATTTTTACAAGCTTTTATTTAACTTGCCTTGTTAGTATGGGTCACATTTTGCAACTGAATTTTAAAACAGTTTCCCCAACCGATTGAGCTGAAATTTTGCATACACGTTTAGTTTGGATGACAATGCATGGTTAGCTAAGTGACGTCATTTTAAATCCAATATGGCGGACTCCCAAAGATGGCGGACCAGTTATTTTTTGTGCACCCCCATGATATGGGTATCAAATGAAAGGATTTGCTGAGAAGAATACGAAAATAAAATGAAGAAAATTATAGATGAACTTATTATCTATGATCTTTTAATTCATAATTTATCATTTTCGACAGGATCAGGCACCAGTAAAATTACGTGAATGAAAAAATAAATTTTTCGATTTTTGAAAGGAAAATTCCAAGAGAATTTAGAAACGCAAATCATCATTTTAGATCAACCTTTTTTAAAAAGGTGCAAGATAGATGAAAATGAGAAAAGCTTTTCAACCGAAGCTATGGATAATATTTTCATGCTCTGACGGTTATGTGACAGGTGATGACGATGCGAATGACTCATGTGTATTAGAATTAGCTAAATAATTAGAATAAGCTTTATAACAAGAATAAGCTTCAATAGTATTTAGAAATTATTTCGTTCGAAATGACGAATTCATTCCAAATAAATGCCTTATATCGCAGATATTTACCTTTCGTACTTTATTAATAATAATTAATTACCTCAAAAAGCTCAAACTTCGATCTTACATACGTTTTACGCGACCTCAATACCAGAGGCACTAGAAATTTCAATTAGATTCAATAAATTATCGTGATATATCGGCCATTTTGTATCAGCCATCTTGAATTTGAGATTCTTAACTGCAAATTCGGCTTTAGCGACCTGAAAAACATAAAGTCCCCATTTTTAGTGATGACGCAAGTCTTTTTGGACTTTTGTCCAGCTTTTTCGGATTTCCGACCACTGTGCGACGCCGAAAATTTTCGAAGAGGAAAAGTTTGTCGGACTCATTATGAAGAAGGCACTTGCGTGTATCATTAAAACGCAATGCACTATGGTGACTATTAGATACTATTTTAGATTGGAAATACTACGATTTTATGGTATTCATCTAATAGTAAAAAAAATAATCTTTTATATTTTGCAAACAGTTGTGCAAATCTCTCACAAATAAAATTAAAAAAACTTGCACCTATTTGCTTATAATTTCACACAGGATCGATTTAAAAAATAATAATTCGGTTTATCCATGATTCAAAACTTGAAACATCTAGCATTTGTAATTATTACTATTTTTCTATATGATAGGTATGCATTAAGTAATGCAGAAAATGTTTTTTTTTTCATAATTGAACAAATGGTTAATTGTGATGTTATCATAATTCGTTCAAGAAATATTTAATATTTTAAAGGATGGATAAACGTCAAATATTTTTGAAAATATTAAATAAAACTAGACCTAATTCAAAAATGCAAAAATATGCAGGAGTTTCATTTGAAAAAATGAAGTGTGATAACGCCCAGAAAAAATTGGACACCCTGTATTGAAAATAATTTTAAAATATAGATTTAAATTAGTATAATTTTTTTGTGTATTGATATTATCACAGCTATGGAAGATTCCCTTTTATGTGGGACACCTTGTAGTTCTAACAGGTTTTGTTTTTAAAAACTGATTCATCGCCTCTTCCACATAACACCCACTTCAAATGCAGCTCTGAATTATACCTATTTGGCTGACGAATGATCTTAGCTAGTATAAATCAATGGGTATTTGCAGAGTAGTTGTTTCCCACAATATCAGTTTAAAAACTGTTTTACCCAGGTTAATTTCATAGTACCTGCAAAACAACATTATGTTGTTCGCTGTCACTTTAGCCGGTTCAAGATCTAGGCATTGAATAGCTATGACGAATCGTAGTTATAGACATTTACATCTCGCCTAATTCAAAATAATACAAAAAATGTTCATCAGCTTTCATAAAATGACGTGAAATAACATATTCTCGTTAAATGATGTTATAAACCAAAGAATTTGTATTCTTGTATGTGTAACTTTGAGTGGGGGTCATATTTATACAGAGGCTACCTTTGATCTTTAAAAGCTTCTATCAATAGTTAATTTTTTCAAATTCGTTAATGAAAACTTATTTTTTTTAACCATTTTTAGTAATTGTCACACCCCACCGCAGGACGAGCTAGTGTGACTTCAAACAACGGCATTCTTTAGTCCCTATGTATACACAATTGGGAACTGGGTTATGGATTGTTCTCCAATATCATATTTAAAGTTTATTAAAAAGCAAATTTCCACACCACTTGCTGTACTTTGGCAGATTATTTTTTTGAGTGGATGTTTGCCACAAGCCCTTTCATCCCACATAAAAATTTAATTATTTTAAATGAAATAAAAAACTATATACCAAGTAACCTAGCAGAAAACTCAATCAGTAATCAATAATGATAAATGAAATACACAAAAATAAATAAATAATCTGTTTTGTCGTAATCTTTGATCATTGTGTAGTGTTTGATCGACATGGGCCCTCGGTGGAGACATCGGAAGTTCTATTCGAGCCCCACGTTGGGCGCCATGTCGTGATATATGATCGTTTATGCCTAATATTTGAGAATTGTGAGGAGATTCAACAACCTGGGCTCGTCGCGAAGACGTCGAAGCAGAGCTTCGAGCCCCACGTCGAGCGCCATGTCGTGAATTATAATCTGAATTATTGGTTTCCCTAACCTGGGTCCGCGATAGAGACACCCGGAGTTCAAATGGATCTTCACTTGGGACGCCAGGTCGCATCAGATTCTCAAGCGACTGTGGTCTGTGGTGGATATGGCCTACAGACGTGGTGTCTGGGACACGAGCTCGTGGGGGAGATCTCAACGACGATGGTCGAGCCCCACGTCGAGCGCCGCGTCGGGTTAGACTTTCTAAATAGGGACCACTTAGGCGGTGATTGAATGTTCGGGGGAAATCATGAGAGTGTACGGGCGATGTACCAGAATTGCTTAGACGGAAAGAGCCGGCTACGTCACCTACGACATAGTCGGTTAAGGGGTTTTCGCATGCCATGGTACCCGAACGAGATGCGCATTGCTCCCGCTGGGTACCATTTCGTAGTAATGCTGGGTGTACTGTATCGCCGGCGCCAACGGTTCCACGCTCCGGGACACCCGATATCGGAAGTAGGCCGACATCGGTACCGGACCGCGAATCGTGGTTGGGCTCATGGGATTCCCCGAACCCTACCAGTTGGTACGTAGGTATAACCTCGTCCCGAGTATTCGTGGCGGACCCACTTCGTAGTAACTCGTGAGTGCTACTCGGCTCCGTGAGTACGTCGTGAGGGATGGTCGAGGCGGTATCGATAACTCGCGTAGCAGCGGACCTAAACGCGTACCCCTGCCGCGTACTTCCGCGAGCTACCACCTTCGGTTCCTCAGACTCTTCACGCGGATGGGGACGAGGTCTCGTCCAGCTCAGTCTTGATCAAAGAATCACGATCTGATTTATTTGTTGCACCTTCGAGGGCACCAATCCTCGTAGCACTGGATATCGATGTCGCGTCGCAGGGATACATCTTACCCCGTACGACAATGTCGGAGCAAGCTATTTTGCTCCGAAAGTCTTGTAGATGCACTGGCTCTACTTTAAATGTGGGTCTCTCGAGGGAACCCTGAGAAGTAAGGATACTTCTTTAAATTTTGAGTACTCCGCCTCAATGACGTGCGTACTATAGCTTTGTGCCCGTGGGTCACAAAGGTAATGCCTCGTAGGGGTATGACGAGGAAAGTTGCCTCGACGAATGACCGCCTAGAGGTTTGACGAGGAAAGTTGCCTCGGATTTGCAGATCTCGATAAAGTCGGAATGATAGGACTAGTAGGAGCCTATGTGTGTACCCTGTACCGAGGTGCGGGTCTCTCGATGGAGCCGGCACAATCGGAGTCAAGGTCTTCGTCGGAGATTCTCAGCCTCGGACGGTATGCAAGTCTCTAGAGGGGCCTGAAATGTATCGCTGTTCGATACAGGGGGCTATCGAACAGGATCGTCGCCTCAGGTTGGGCTACCTCGGGCGGTACGCAGGTCTCTGGAGGAGCCTGGGGTATCGCTGTGTCGATGCAGGAGGCTATCGCACAGGATCTTCGTCTCGGACGGTATCGCAGATCTCAAAAAGGATCCCGGAATTTACCGCTGTTTCGATACAGGGGGCTATCGAACAGGGTCTTCACCTCAGGCTAGGCTACCTCGGGTGGTATGTCTCGTGATGCGAGTAGTCGTTGCTAAGCACTATTAATGGCCGCGTCAAGGAATGGCAGCCTTGACGGGAGCCTCATGAAGCGAGCCTGTGAGCTGTGAGCTCCAAAAGTTCTTGAGTTTGATGACAGGGTTTTTTCAATCAAACCGTGGAAGACAGAGGCGGATTGGCTATGCGGGAACTCGGGAGGTTTCCCGATAGGCCGCGGTCATTTTAGGCCAGTCCGCGCTGTAGAAAGATGAAAAATATTTTTCTTTCAAAAAACGGGCCGCTTGATGAATGTTTCCCGGGCCTGTTCATCTAGCCAGTCCGCCTCTGGTGGAAGATATGTTAAAAGATTTATTAGACAGTAAAGACGGACAATAAGTACTTTTAATTAACATATGCAAGACATTTACCATAGAATATCATTTGTTACAATTCGCTCTATATCGCTTCTATCGCGCTATGTACTCCCACTTGAAGAACTGCAAACGCCGGAAGTTGACGTTCGATTGTTTTCCTCCGATCTCCATGCTTTTGGCGGACCGCTCTTAAATCGCCCGCCAAAATTTCCAGTAAAAAGTACCATTCGCCGCTTCGACGTCGGATCTCGTTCCCCTCTGGCCTCTCCGGATAGTTGATGTCGGCATCGGGGATTTTGGAGTTTTCTCCCATTTTGAGAAAACTCTACCCGCGGTCTCAGCTTAGGATACCGAGCATCGCATCCAACCGCCAGAGCGGTGGGACCTTCGGAAGACGGTCCTTTCGGCCCAAAGATGGGGAAATTGGAAACATCGGTGAAATGTTCCCCGTCTTCGTAAAAGGGCTTACGGAGGTCTTAATACTGGATGGATCTGGTTCAGAAGTGGTATGTAGATACACGGTACGAAGTAGTACAGTGGTTGGAGGGTTCGGCCGAGATCGCGCGGACGCTTTCGGCGACAGATATGAAGACGTGAAAACCTATTATTATGGCTTAGCTGGCCGTTAGTAGTCTCACGATTCGGCTCGAATTTATATATGTTAATCACCTAGAGATGCTGTAGTGTGGTTTTGAGGTTTGGCCGAGATCGAATGAGCGGAACGGCTAAAAACGCGGAAAACGTAAAATCCGCGTTTCCCCGTATAACGGCGTTTTGGCTCATCCGATTCGGACGAAATTTTAGGGAGTTAATGCCAGCGACTTGAGGAGTGCTGCATTAAATTTTGGCACTGATCGCTCAATAACTTTTCGAGTTATTGACGATAGCGTCCTTGACCAA
Organism: Anoplophora glabripennis; assembly: GCF_000390285.2. NCBI lineage: Eukaryota > Metazoa > Arthropoda > Insecta > Coleoptera > Cerambycidae > Anoplophora > Anoplophora glabripennis. The sequence goes on from NW_019416875.1 coordinate 119,415, forward strand.
TTCGAAAGGTTAGTAAAAATTTAGTTGGGGTTGTTTCCAAATATCGCCCTGAAGCGTCCCGGGGTTCGTCTGCAGGTTGCGAGAGTCGCTGCAATGGATACTGAGCGCAGGGAAGGCAGACCTAGGCGAGATCGGTCGCGATGCGGGTGACATTGGAAACATCGGTGAAATTGGTCTTAGGCTTTGGAAGCGCTATCGCCGGGAGGATCGATGTCATGTTATGGGGCGACGTCCGCACTAGGATGCAGAGTCGCGCAAATTGTTCTCGGACGATATCGAGTTCGGTGTCTGAACTGATACCGGGGAGGCTTTTTTTGATTTGCCTTGCCGACGGCGATTAGTTTTGCAACCGTGGCGGGTTTTCGGTTTGGATTGGAAAGGTAGGCGAATTTGATTTTTCGCCTCCTTCCCAATTCAACGGTCTCAGGCGTATCCGTAGGTACAAGACGACTTCTAGGAATATACTGAGTGTTCTGAAATCCTGAAGCTCGCTCGAAGGGTGGAATACGACAGTTTACTCATCTGATTTTTATATCATGACACTTAATAGTTTGTGACTAACCTTCCAGTAGTAGTACTACAATCCTCTAGCCTCCATGGTGTTTAAAATTTCTGCTTCCTAATTTCTCATTCTCTGAATTTGTTCCTGCCCGACATTAGCATGTTGGCATTCAAAGCTCCTATAATCTGTTAAATGTTAAACCGATGTGACAAACATTTTCTTATTTGGTATTTATAAGTTGGGGTAATCTATCTGATATCGTCTACTTTGCTCCTGATAAAAAGTAGACTTAATCATACTAACTCTTTCTTAGTTCGTATAAATATGTTTTCATATGACTCAAAAACTTGAAAATTAAAACATAAAATTACACTGTACCGTCACTAAACACTGAAATAATGAACGTTATAAAATTATAAACTTATACAAGGCACTTACGAATATCCTCTGTCAACCAATACAGTCGAAAACTAAATTAAAAATGTAACCAAATGAAACAATGAAGTAATCGGACATTCCGATTTCATACCAGGTGCGAAAGCAGTCAGCATTTGCACTTTCAAAGACAACATTACAACAGAACAGCGGTGGCTAACCTCTGTTGCACCTCGGAAGCATTCAGAACATGATGGAATTCTACTTAAAATGACACTGTTCACGGTTTAATTTTGTTATTTTATTTTTATTGAACTAATTTAATATGCCTGGCACCCATGCACTGCTGCAATGGCTGAATAAGAGAAAAGGGTGAAATCATACCTGCTTTAACTACCCTAAATGCATGCCTCTCTACAGTATGTAGTGACTAGTACAATTTAGCTAAACTAGGTCAATGTCAGAGGTCACTGACACTGAGATTCACAAACTAAATACAGTTGGAAAAAAAAATGTTACCTGGATTTTTATAAGTGGAAATGGTAAAAGGGCTTATAATAAACCTAAAAAAAATAAATGCGTGAGCAGGTGTGGCGGAGGGTTCATTTGGGGGGTTGAAAAGTTGTGAAAAATTGTATCATTGGGATTTCTGGCGAAAGTTGACGTCAAACAAAAAAGTATCCACTGCAAAAGTTATAGATCATGCAAAAATCTACAACTTTTGTAGAGGTCACTGTTTAAGATAACCTCAAAATTTCCGAGAAAAATGCGAAAAACAGTTTTTTTCAGATTTTTCGTTTTTTATTTCTAATTTCCGCAAAAATAACTTAATTTTGAGGAAACTTGGTGAAAGTATACATTTCTGTGTCTTAAATAACCACAAATTTTTTTTAGATAAAAAAATCAAGAAGTTTCAGAGATATTTATTTTTCCGGTCTGAAACACATTTTTTTCAAAGAAAAATTCTACTTAGGAAAATCATCGTACAGAGTTCTGCCGGTGATAATTTTTTTCGTTTTGGTGAAATAAAAAAATTTGTGATCACAGTTCAAAAACATGCTCAAAAATGCAAAAAAAATAAAAAATTACTTGCAACAATGAATTTTTCAGTAATTGTTGCTAATTTGTTTAAATTTTAAAAAATTCAAAAACTGATTACACCATTCAGTTCTACGGAAAAAATACAAAAAAAAACCTGTCTCAGTGTTCAACCCAAAACTTTATTTTTGTACAGAATTGCTATAAACATCTAAGTCAAATTACAAATCCACACCGCACAAAATATCCAACAATTTTTTTTACTACTATTAGCAATACTAATTAGAAATAATAAAATATTTCATAAATTCGTATAAATTTTTTATTAGGTACAATTTTTTAAATTATTGATTAAAAAAATTGTTGAATATTTTGTGCTGTATTGACTTTTATACTGTTATGACTTCCTCCAATGGTTATTTTGTAAACGTTCAGAGCTGTACTCAGGAAAAATTTTAAATGATAGCTAAAAACCTTTTTCAGCGATTACAACAGTAATATCATCTAATTCGTTTTCAAATAAAGCCAGAAAGAAAATTAAACAATTTTGCAAAATTTCAGTTTTTTCCGGATCTTTTTTTATTTTTTATTTAATTTTAAAACTTTCTAAACGGCATATTGTTAGGTATGAAACACACTTTTTTTCTAATCTGAGCCACCCCGTATCTCTTACCGTTTCCTAGATCCTAATGCTATCCCATCCTTATCTTGGACACACTGTATATCTATGAATTCATCAAAATTTTAAAAAAATAAGTACACTAAACGATCCTACGGAAAAAATTATTATTTATTTTATTTATTCACTATTCGACTCATGTTTATAGCAATACTGTACAAAAATAAAGTTTTGGGTCAAACAATGACAGTTTTTTTGTATTTTTTTCGTACAATTAAATGGTGCAATCGGTTTTTGATTTTTTATTCTGGTCTTCTGGTTCCAAAAGTTGTAGATATTTGCATGATCTACACCTTTGGTATTGGATACTTTTAGGTTTGACGTCAATTTTCGCCAGAAATCCCAATGATACAATTTTTCACAACTTTTGAACCTCCCAAATCAACCCTCTGCCACTCCTGCTCACGCATTTATTTTTTTAGGTTTATTATAAGCCCCTTTGCAATTTTCACTTATAAAAGTCCAGGTAACAATTTTTTTTCCCTCTAAATGAGTTATTTTGATCGGTCTACTTTGAGAAAATAGTAACACATAATTGTAAAAACAATTTTAAATATTTCATATCTGAGGGTAAAATTAAAATATTTTTTATTGAAAACAATAGTTCAGTGAAAAGAAATGTTGTCGGGACGAGCGTTTGTTGGAGAGTCTTCTTATGGAGTCGCTCACAGGTATACGTATCTAGTCCCTGGCACCAATCAGCCGTAGCCCTTTTCCCAGAACCATAGTGTGTATCGGGCGTCAGGCTGATGCTCTTAATCTGATTCTTAAGATTGGTCACTTGCAGACATGTGTACCCACAATGTCAATCAGATTAGTATTTTAATTTATTTTTTATTGTTAAAAATAAATATTTTATGACAAAATTTAATGATAGTACAATTAGTAATGTATCTACATACCAATATTGGTTTATACTTAATAAATCGTGAAAATTTAAAGTTTTTCAAAAATAAATTCTTTTAATGTTTAACGCTTCGTTCATAATGCCATAAAAAAATATGGTGACTTTAAAATAACACGTCATTGTCATATAAAAGCAATCTGTTTTCACTAAATTATTTTTCATTTGTTTCCTGGTCTATGAGCTGATTAAAAAAAAATTAGTAACATATTAGTTAATGTTTAATGAGTCATCTAAAAATTCTTTCTTTATTTGTAGAATCAAATATTTTTTTAATGTTCGACCACAGTGATATCAAAAAAATATTGACTAAAATGACACGTCGCGAAGTTATAAAAGTGCAATCTGTTTTACTAAATTATTTCCTTTGTCTCTCTAATGGCTTGTTTACACGGGAACAGTCAACTAAATTTTAATTAAATTTTAAGTCACTTGAACCTATTTGAACAGCGAATATGTGGTAAGTAACAAGTTGATATAAAAACGTAACAACTAACACCACTGATAGTGCACCGACATAACTTATCATGCTAATTCCGGGTGCCCCGAATAAAAGCGCGGTTTAGAAAATTAATTATAACAACCATTTATTTGATTAACACCCCCATTAAATTTATAGTTAGTGCCCGTCGGCTAAATTTTATTGATACATAGTTTCTCCAAACTTCTCATATATCTTCATTAGGCCTAGTCTGACACTTTTTTCCTCTGTGACTTTTTTCGATTTTGGGGCATTTTCCCTCTAATTTCTCCGAAACACGTCGTTTTGACGATATATGAAAAATTTATAGATACTGTTTTTTTTTAAATTGAAAAAAACTTCAAATGAAACGTGAAAATAAATTCTCTGACAAAAGATATGAACCAAATGATTTTCTCAAGATTCTATCTTTAAGAAGTGCAAAAACAACTTTTCATATTGTCCGACGAAAATTATTTTCTGATGTTCCAGTCCGACACGTCAGTTATCGATTTCATGACTACAAAAAAATTTATTAATAACAATTTTTTTCAACATTTTTTGGTTTTTAAATTGAATTTAGAATATGATAAAAAATATTGTCTGATATTGAAACGGAGTCTTTTACATGAAAATACTAAATAAAAGAATTTTTAATTTAGTTTTCTAGCTACGCTTGGACCTTGCGTTCGCAAGTATAAATTGAGACTATATTTATTAATCACCAGCTGATTTTTTCACTATAGCTCAATTAAAATAAATAGAATACAATTTTTTAATTGGCAGATAAAATGTATTTTCCAATTTTTCAGTCTGATGCAAGAAATATAATTTTTTAATGTTTGTAAAACACCCTCATAATTTCATAATTATTTCACATTAATCTTTAAAAAATAAATTTTATTACTTCAGAAATCATTGATGAATAATTTTTATTTAATATTTATTCAAATGCAAAGAAACATTCAAAAATTGTTTTTCCGATTTTGAATTTCTTGAACTTCGCTCTTGATATGTATACACACCTCTCTGTTTACTGTGCATTCTCGCCTGCATGGAGAGTAGTAAAAGTCTCTATTCTCCATGGATGCCTGTTTACTGTGAGATGAACACGTGTCAAATTTCCTGGAAAATTTTATTGGAAAATTTCAGAAAAACTCCTGATTCATAAGGCTGTAAGTAGTATGCAAATGAGTTTTCAGCTCAATCCTAGTAAAATTGACGTACAAAAATTGATTAAAAATTTTTTGATCCTAGAATCCTAGAAACAAACTATTAAATTTTCAGATGCTCATGCTTGATTCCGAAACTGAGGAGGAAGACAATTACGACAGTGATGATACAGATGAAGAAAGTACGGATGACGATGAAAGCGATGACGAAAATTAAGCAAAATTAATTTTTTTTAATTTTTAATTTTGATTTTATTTTTTATTTTCGAAATTTTTTCTATAAAATCATTTATATTATTTAATAAAATACATGATATTCATTTATTAATTACCTAATTAATGTAGTTTTTATTTATAGTACCGTAAAAAAGTTTAATGATTATTGAAATAAAAATTATTACAAACGAACTCCATCGATGGATGTCTGGGAAACCGCTCGAAGGATTTTTCTTGAAACTGTGGTGGTTTTATACGGACCGTGGGGCCTACCAAGCTAAAATATTTTCAAGGTCATCGTACTTCCGGTTATACCGGAAGTCGATACTAACTTTCTTATTTTAAATGGAACCCCCTGTATATTATTGTATTTTTGGAAAAAGCATCTATTTTTAAGTTGAAAACATATAACACACTCCATACTTAGGATTGACCATTTCCGAGAGATTTTGATTTTTAAGAAAAAATTTACAGATGCAGACCGTCAGCAAAATTTAGTTTTCCCGGAAACACAGGTTTATTTTTGTTTGCAAAATGGACATTTTGTAGAGGAAGACCTAATTTATCAAATTTGACATGAAAATTTTTCCGGTTTTTATACAGGGTGGTCAAAAAAATTATCGAATACGAAGTTCAGAAAATGTGGAAAATTCGAAATTTTTAAATGGAAACCCCTAATTTTTTTAACATGTTCGCATTCTGCACTAAAATTAAGTGTACCCTTGTTAAAGTTTCCCTATACCTAAACCCAGTGGTTTTTATTTTATTTACGAATAAACATTTCCTTTTTCTTAAAATGATGTTTCCATTTGTTTCGCACATTTTAGGTTGGCCGTGACAGGTAAGTAACAATCAACATGACAACTGTCACAGGTTGTTTATTGTCAAAATTTAGTTCTTTGTGGGTCGCTGCTCTAATAGAATTCGATGATACATGCTATTTTATTTGGGACACTAAAAAATAGTGTGTATAGTACTCCAGTAATAACAAAGGAAAATTGTATTCATAGAGTAAGGCAAGCATTTGAGCATCTATCATCGGATTCTATTAGAACAGCGACCCACAAGGAACTAATCCGAAGGTGTGAAAAAAGTTGAGAAATTGAAGGAAAACATTTTGAACATTTATTAAAATAAATTTGACAATTAAAAACCTGTGACAGTTGTCATGTTGATTGTTACTTACCTGTCACGGCCAACCTAAAATATGCAAAACAAATGGAAACATTTTAAGAAATGGGAAATGTTTATTCGTAAATAAAATGAAAACCACTGGGTTTAGGTATAGGGAAGCTTTAACAAAGTTACACTTAATTTTAGTGCAGAATGTGACTACGTTAAAAAATTAGGGGTTTCCATTTAAAAATTTCAAGTTTTCCACATTTTCTGAACTTCATATTGGATAATTGTTTTTTGACCACTCTGTATAAAAACGGGAAAATTTTCATGTCAAATTCGACAAATTAGGTCTTCCTCTACAAAATATCCAATTTGCACAAAAAAATAAACCAATGTTTCTGGGAAAACTAAATTTTAATGAGTGCATCTGTCAATTTTTGCTTAAAAATCAAAATATCTCAGAAATGGTCAATCCTAAGTATGGAGTGTGCTATATGTTTTCAACTGAAAAATAGATGCTCTTTCCAAAAATGCAATAACATACAGGGGGTTACATTTAAAATAAGAAAGTTAGTATCGACTTCCGGTATAACCGGAAGTACGATGACCTTGAAAATATGTTAGCTTGGTAGGCCCCACGGTTCGTATCACACCATCACAATTTCAAAAAAATCTTTTAAGCGGTTTCCCAGATATCCATCGATGGAGTTTGTAGTGGGACAACCTGTATAGGACTGTCATTGTTGAAAAATGTAATTTTTTCGTCACTCTAGTTACGCCCCAACATATTTGTCAGAGATGTGTACCACATATTAAGTACTGCTTTTCTGCATATAATTTTTCAATGTCTGACGATTATTAATAAATTTTTTGTAGTCATGAAATCGACAACTTTGATGCGTCAGACTGGAAAATCAGAAAATAATTTTCGTCAGACACTATGAAAAGTTGTTTTTGCTGTTCTTAAAGATACGATCTTGAGAAAATCAGCTGGTTATTAATAAATTTTTTTATACTATCAATAAAAGATTTGCCGACAGGCACTCTTAACGATGTTACTAAAGAAATAAAAAATGTTAATCCATAGAACGGTTTATTTTAATTTTACAATAAATAATGGTCAGTCTGTTAAATCATTTTGCTTCCGCATGTTTGCATCATCAAACAGCAATGTGCATAGGACTGCCTGAAGCCTCACCCTTGCCGGTTCGAAGTTCGAATCTAATGCCAGACATGCTCTGTAAAACGTAACTGCTTTTTCAAATTCTCCCTACAAAAAACAATAATAACACACAGAACACTGAAACTATGTGTTGTTACCATTGAAATGTGGATGTTGGCCACCGTGAAGTGATTCAGAACGAAACTATGATGAGTTTTGAGGGCTAAGTGAGCGACATCAAGGGCATCTGCGTGAAATCCAACCCTAGAAATAGAATATTCTACAATCGGCAGTTTAAATTTCGTGAAATATTTGATATTATATCACACCTTGTGCTTTAAGAAACCAACAGAAATAATTAACCAACGGTGACGGTAATAACTGGAATTTTCATTCAATCAATTTCTTTTTAAACAAAACCTGAAACGATTAAAATCTGTTGCCTTCGAGGCCAAATAGAAACTATTTCAAGAAGTGATAATTAAATTTACCTGTTAAGGAGGTTTGCCAAATGGATTAGAGGGATGTCCAAGCGGTCTGGTGGAACATAAGCCAGGGCCAATCTTATGCAAGTCACCGCTTCCAATGTATTTCCTACTATTCTCCAATATATCGCTGAAGCCGTAGCTAGGATCCAAGATGTGGCATTCTGGAAAACGTACAATAAACATGATATTCGCTTCCACATAGGGTTATACAAAGAGATACATAAATTCAATAAATAACACAGCCACACACACAAAAAAAGTTGTCTGTACTTTTCATGTGACATATGTTATCCTTAGTATTTTTGCCTCCTGACCACGAATCCGGTGTCAGAATTGAGCTATCACAGCCGTTTTCTTTTATTTATGATTTCAGAATCATAACGTGTTACGATCCGAAATCTAGCAACCTGATTGGTTTCCATCGGATCGTAACGCGTTATGATTCCGAAATCACGAATACACGGTGTGCAGGAAGTTTTTTTTATTCAAACGAAAATGTCGAGAAAAACTGCTTATACAGGGGGCTTGCTACTTATAAATACATGCAGAATCAATAGTTTTTAAAATCTGATTAGATCATTTTAAGCTTTTTTTATAAAAAAATGTAAAAACATAATAACAGTGATAATTGATCGTATGAGAATAATATAAAAATTACATATATGGGTAAATATGTAAGTATATAATATAATATGTATATAACTAGGCACACACATACTCACTTACATATACATATTATTATACAGGGTGTTAATGAATAGGTGTTACAAATGGATATGGTATGTAAAAAATCCAAAAATAAGTGCAGTTTACTTAATAAACATATGTCCTAAAGTGACTCATTTTTGAGATACAGGGCGTTGAAATTTAAAAATAATAAACTATTTTTTCCTGTAGCTCCAGTATTAGTTAATATTTCTTTATCAAACTCAACAGACAGATTTACTAGCTTAAAGGATGCATAAATATGGCAGAAACCATTTATTGGCTTCTTCCAGTGGCGTGCGATAGGTGTCGTTTCAGCTTTTATCCCNTTTTTTTTCTCGATAACGGTTGCAGATACGAAAAAATCATAAGAGGCAAAAAGTTTCTCAGCAAAACATAAAATTCAATTTTGATTTTAGAATCTATCAGCGGCGCACCGCACAAAAGTTAAGGGGAAGAAAAGGGGGCATGAACCCCGAAAAAATATCACTCTGTAGAATATCACGACCATTTGGCATGCCCAATGATGTAAGCCCTACAGCGTAACCTATATTCTAAATTTGAGCTCAATATCTCAAAAACTGTGGGAGCTATAGAGAAAAAAACTAAAAAAATCTTAAATTTTCAACACCCTGTAGATCGGTAACAAAGCGTTTGCGGATCTATGTTTATATGAACTTTTAGTCATGAAATAAACCAAAGAATTACCCCCTCCCTTATGTACATGATATTTAGGAACATCCTGTATATAAAAAAAATTGGGGCTAAAGTTTTCATATTTTTTAAAGGCAAAACGATGTGTATTAAATTTTTTTCAGTGCTTAAATTGTGTTTATAAGTTAACCCAATTCATAACTAACCTCTCTCAAAGCCAAGCCAATTTTTGCACCCAACTCCTTGATAGAACTTTTTTGATCACTAGCCATCAAACCCAAAAGTTCTGCAAGATCTTTTTCCGGAGAACTTGGCAGCCGATTCTTCAAGATCATGTTCGTTAGGTGATCCAACACAATTGGAGGAGATTCTGGTACCTCAAGACAGTGCGGATTGTAAGCTCTATTGTCGTTTTTATCAAATTTGGGTTTGAGATAGGAAGTGAGACTAAAAAAGTATATTTGGTTTTAAGAAAATAAAGAATTTACATTTTATCATAAATTTGTCGATGAACGCAAGAATGCTAATGGAGATGGTCTGCTAGTTTAAAAAATGTTACTTATTTTTTTTTGTAATTACGATTATAATATATACAGGGTGTTTCATACCACCCTTGCACTCCTTCTGAAATCTAGGGTATCTTATAAAATGGAAAATTTAATACCTCTTAATAGTAAATGGACTATGCCGAATCGATTAGAGGTATTTTCAACTTCCGGCTCCCACCGGAAGTGGCTTATTCAGACCGGAGGCCAGTTTTTTTAAATGGAGTGGCATACTTTTTTTTTATTGATCTTGATTCTACGCCAAAAACTAAATCTTTGTAAAAAAAATTTTTTGTAAATCGTATTCCACCCCAAAATACCTTCCAAAATGTACGTGTTCCCCTGAGAAGTGACAAAAAAAATGAAGCGCAGTATCATACTGCCAGATAACCTAAATATGTACAGGCTGGTCTATTTTCGGTGGGATTTCAGGGTATTTCATAAACTACTAAAGATAAGATAAATCTGACACCATGTTCTCGAGCTCAATTTTCATGGCAAACTCAATTGTCAAATCAGAAATTTGCTATCTTCATTTGTTTCTGAGTTACAGGGCGTTTATTATTATTGTGACACTTTTGAATATGTCTGTATCACAGCTGTTAAATAAGGTAGAGTTAAAGAGAAAACTGCTCAAGACTAATACTTTGGCGTAGAATTGAATGCCGGAATTAGATTTTTAGTAGGTCCTAAGATTCCAGAGTTATGACCCAGTTATATTTTTTTAAATGGAAATCGTAGCTAGTCATGACCTAAATAAATGGAGATTTGTTTTTGCTTTTCAGCAATATATCACATGCTGTAGTTATTTTTACAAACACAGAAAATATGGGGTGTTTTATATATCAATTCGATCCTTTTTTACATTATAATATGGCTGGCTATGAAAATATATACAAAACTATAATTCCTACTTTTACAAAACTCATATCTGTTGTAAACATATGAAATTTATTTAAAATATATATTACAGATAAGAAAAGACAGTCTTCAAATTTTTATTCCACTTCAACTGAAGTTGCAAAATTAAACGTAAATTAAACAATAGTAAGTAGCTGCATTATCATCTAAATGTTTAAATTGCCGTCCCTCAACTGGTACACATTTCGCACATCTGGCAACGCTTCGGGTAGCATTCATTAAATTAAATGTATATTAGAAATATTATTAAAAGAATTTTCAACATTTCGTCGAAGTTCCTCGATAGAGTAAAAAGGAATTTTAAATATAATGTCATTTAGAAAACCCCAAAGAAAAAAGTCCAACGGACTCAAATCAGGTAACCTAGCTGGCCATCTGATCGGTCCGTTTGTTCCTATCCACCTATCTCCTAAAATTTCGTTAGTATTATATTATATACACGTGTATATGTTGTGCATTTAAAATAAACGTTATATTTTTACAACAGATATGACTTTTGTAAAAGTAAGAATTATAGTTTTATGTTTTTTCATAGCAAGCCATATTAAAAATGAAAAACATATATAATTTATATATAAAACACCCCGTATATCCTGTGTTTGTAAAAATAACTATAATATGTGATATATATGGTCAGCTACGATTTCCATTTAAAAAAATATAACTTTGGGTCATGACAACGAAATCTTAAGATTTACTAAAAATTTAATACTAGCATTCAATTCTAGGCCAAAGAATTAGTCTTGAGCAGTTTTCACTTTAACTGATAGCAAATTTCTGATTTGACAGTCCAGTTTGCCATGAAAATCGAGCTCGAGAACGTCATGTCAGATTTATCATATCTTTAGTAGTTTCTGAAATACCCTGAATTCCCATCGAAAATGGACCAGCCTGTAGATTAACAAAGTTGTCTACACTGTAAAAATTTGTTAAATTAAAGGATTTCGACTTTATCAGAAAGTGCAACTCCTGAAGCTGAAGTTGTGCAGTTAAACCACAAAGTATAAAGTAAGTATAATATAAGTCGAAAGCCATTAACAAATTTTTACAGTGGAGACAAACTTGTTAATGTACATATTTAGGTTACTTGGTAGTAAAGTACTGTACTTCATTTCTTTGTGTCATTTCTCAGGGGAACACTTACATTTCGGAAGGTATTTTGGGTGGAAAATGATCTAAAAAAATTTTTTTTACAAAAGTTTCCTAGTTTTCGGCGTAGAATTGAGATCAATAAAAAAAATATGCTATTCGATTTAAAAAAACTGAAACTTCCGGTGTGAGCCAGAAGTTGAAAATATTTCCAATCGATCCGGCATAGTCCATTCACTTTTAGGAGGTATTGAATTTTTAATTTTTTTAGATGCCCTAGATTTCAGAAGGGGTGGGATCCCTGTATATATTGTAATCGTACCTACAAAAAAAAATAATATTTTACATTATCAATAAATGGCTGTATAACTTCTGCACTGCACCTTCTTGCTAGTTTTGCTGAACAATTGAATATTACTTTTTTTTTTTGGACGTTAGGCTGCGCAAAATACTGTAGGTAATATTTAATTGACCAAGCAGATCTCAACTCCAATTTGCTGACTAATTTACATATTTTCATATTTTAAATTTTAATAAAACAGTTACCCTAGGTAAGTGCTCTTAAATTCAAGAATTGAAATCGCCGGCCATAGCCGATATCAACGCGAAACGATCCAGTCTACGGGTGCCACATAATGCGGTGTTGCCTTTATTATCTCATGGCTTGTAGATGTAGGAGGCTCTGACTGGACCATTCTTCGTCAAAAATTCGGCTGGTCGGGCAATAACAGTTAACGATGTTTTCTATCGCGACACGGCAATCCAGTTTTTTGTGCCTAAATTGCAAGATATAAATGTAGACAACAAGTCGGTGCCAGCCCGAGAAACAATTCAATTCATGTCCTGGTGGTGTAATTTTCGATTCTGGTTATCAGAATTGGCCTACTAGATCATTCAATTTAATTAACACTGTTGGCCTTTTCTCTTTGGGGTTTTTTGAAGTCTAACAAGCCAACAAGCTCACGACCACCTACGCCTTGAAGGAGAAAACTGAGCACTGTATCAATGAAATTCAGCCACATTTATGCAAAACGATCATGGAAAATTTCGATAAAAGAGTGTGTATGGGCCAGCAAAACTGTGGGGCGATTTACCCAATATGCTATTCCATACATGACCTTATACTGTACATTTTAAAAATCAAAAAAAAAAAAAAATTGAGAAATTACTTCTTGTGTGAAAACAATTTGTATAAATACTTACTCTAAACTTCTGGCGACTATAGAGGGCCAAACAGAGGAGTATTTGAACTTGTGTATAATTTTGATGTTTTTACAGCCAGAAGCAGACAATGTATAAGTACCATACTTGTCGTAGACGTGAAGGAGGTTTTCTGAATTGGGATCTTCAGTCAGAGCTACTGAAACTAAAAGACATGAAGAATGAATGGTAATAGGATGCCAATAATACAATATTACTGGCAAATCGTGCTGGTAATTAACCCGTTCATTATACCCTGAGCGGCAAAAGTATGGAATTATATTAGCGTCGAATTATATTTTTAGTTGCGCATTTTCTGAAGCAATTTTAATTTATACAGGGTGGCCCAAAAAAAAGTTATGAAATCAAGGCCAACTTTTTTAAATGTAAACCCCACTTTTTTGTATTTTTATTCAATTATCCATGGAATTCTGATTATTTTTTATATCACATACTTCTTGTTGTGTTCTGGCTTTGTCATAGTGTCCCAAATAAATTAGAATTTCTATCCACTGCGTTTCTGTTAGATGCGCCATCTAGTTAAGTAATTATTGCACTGTCCTAAATAATAAAAAATGTGAACAAGGTACATCAGTTTCAATTGACTTTGACATTACCTATTTAATATTCAGTTGCTTAACGACGGCTACAATGAGTGTTGTTCTGGAGAGTGTTTTAAGTTTTTTGTTCTTTACAAAAAAAAACATGAAAAAATGCTAAAAATTTGCAAAATAATCTGGGTCATAATTTAAATAGTGACATTTAATAAAATCATATTTTATACAATAAAATTATGCATTTTTAATTAAATTATACCTAAATACCTCACTCATTTTTTTACATTCAAGTCATTGCGTTCTAATGATCAAAATAAATCATCGAACCACTTATTTCTTATGGATTTTTCTGATTTGAAGCAACTTTCTGTGAACCACACAAATCTAAGATGGAAAAGTAAACGTGGTTTTATTTTAAAACCAGCAGGGTAAATCATTTAAAATTTTTGAAAATTTTCCATATTCTATATTCAGACGCCATTATCTCAAAACAGTTAAAGATAGGTATAGGTTATGTTACATAAAAAATGATCAGAATTCCATGGAGAATTGAATAAAAATACAAAAAAGTGGGGTTTCCATTTAAAAAAGTTGGCCTTGATTTCATAACTTTTTTGGGTCACCCTGTATAAATGAACACTGCTGCAGCAAATTCGCAACTAAAAATATAATTCGAAGGGTCCGAGCGATTTTTCAAATAACGAACATCTGATTTTTAAATAAATATACGAGGGTTGCCTTTTATGTTTCGGGATTTGGCAACCCTAGTGTTGCAATCTGGCAACTGACAGCTCTATCGTAAAGTTTGACATTTTTGAGGTTATACGTACTCAGAACGTTTTGACATACGAGCGCTATTTGTGTTGTTTACAGTAACTTAAAAGATTCATGTCGGCCCAAAAATGGAATTAAATCGTGAACATTTTCGTGCGATTATTTTTTACAACTTTCGACGTGGATTAACTCAGCAACAGTGCATGGATGAACTTAATTCAATTTTTGGCGATGACGCTCCATCAAGGACCAGTGTTTATCGATGGTATGGTGAATTCAATCGTGGTCGTAGTTCACTCCAAGACGAATTTCGTGAAGGTCGTCCAAAATCAGTTGTTGTTCCGAAAACCATTGATGCTGCGCGCGAACTGATATTGCAAGATCGTCATGTGACCTATCGTGAGATTGAGACAACCTTAGGCATTAGTGGGACCAGCATACATTCAATATTGCATAAACATTTGACTGTATAAAAAATTTGTTCGCGTTGGATCCCACACAATTTGTCAATCGCTCAAAAAAAGGCTCGTGTCGATTGGTCGAAAGAAATGCCCAAAAAATACGATAGCGGTGCTTCGAAACACGTCTATGACATCGTGACAGGTGATGAATCGTGGATTTACGCGTATGAGCCCGAAAGTAAACAGCAGTCGACTGTATGGGTGTTTCAAGATGAGCCAAATCCAACAAAAGTTGTTCGCGCACGAAGCACTTCCAAGCAAATGGTCGCCTGTTTTTTCGGAAAAACTGGACATGTCGCAACCGTACCACTAGAACAACGCAGAACAGTTAATTCTGAGTGGTACACAACCATTTGTTTGCCAGTTGTCTTCCAAGAAATCAGGAAAACCAACCGCCGAAGACGGATCACTCTTCACCACGACAATGCGAGCTCTCACACATCGGCTCAAACAACTGCATTTTTGAGCACCCATAGACAATTATTCCAGTCGAATTAAAGTTTGAACGTAAGAAAATATTAGTAGACATTTTATTGCACTTTATAATGGGGAAGCGTGCGAGTATGTAGACTGATAATATCAAAAAGTAACTTGAAAGAAGTGAAGCTGAGTTGGCAAATTGTAAATAAGTTGCAAAATTTCACTTTTGTTATTGACCATAAAAATCGAGACGACCTATCGGAAATTAGCTATTTTATGTTGTAGGCAATTAAATTACCTACAATTTAAGGTTATTTAAAGTCATATTTCACCAATTCGTTAACTGTAAAATAAAGGTCTAACACGGAAAAATTAATTTCCGAACGGTCAATACAAAGCCCAACATGTGTGCCAAAGGCCGATTCGATTGACCATAAAATTGTTGTTCCAGGTATATGTTAATTAATTTCGTTTGTTTTATTGCAATTGTTTAATTACTAAACGACTAAACATTAATTTTAGAAGTTAATATCGTAGATATAAGTCTTTTTCGGTACGTTCTTTGGATTAATAATAATTGATCCAAAGAACGTACCGAAAAAGAAAATTTTCAAAAAGTGAAAATTAAGTAGCCCTTTACAACTAACAAAGTAGGACGAGCAAAACAATAGAAGATAGAAGCAAATCTGTGATATTTTTTGCTAATTTCAAAGTAGAGGATTTAATGACTCGTCAGTAACTATAAAACTATCTGAACTAAACAGATGTTTCTATTGAAATAATAATAAATTCGCGAATTGCCTCAGATTAATGATTTTGTGACTCAGACTTTTTTTTTATTTCTAGTCTCTTCAAATATTGTTTCTAGAAATTACATTAATTATTTTAATAAATATGGTTTGGACATCGTTACCTAATATTTATGTTAAACAATATCAGTGTTCTTTTTCAATTTAGCATAGTGATCTATAAGAACACAGAATTAGAATTAAAATATAGTACAGTTTTTTCCAAAATGAAATTAAGAACGATCTGCTTTTTTGCGAAAAATATATTTTTCGATATTATGTAAAATAAATTGTATATTTTGCGGTTTTCTGCGGTTTGCTGCGACCTGCTGAATGCGGTAAATCTTGTTGCAGTCAAATTTGGCATTCATACAAAACAATAATTTATGACACCATTTCAAATAATAATGTTAGTCGATATCTTTGCTGTCAAATTGAATTATCTTGTCATCCTATTAATTCAGTGCGTCTACATACCAAGGTGTCCACATTAAAAACGATTTTATGATTTCTACACTGAAAGAAATGCGTTTTATTCTTTATTAGAATTCTATATACCATTATAAGACCATTGTATACTATATGTGACAGTTAAACAGGTGAATATTGGATATAAAACGCGTATTGCTAGCACAGTTGTATAGTGACTATAAACCTTATTCTTTATTAAATTATTGTATAACTAGTATACAACGTTTTTTATACCCTTTACGAAATAATAGCA